>NC_059503.1:12121212-12424242 GCF_914767665.1 Harmonia axyridis
AAATGAACTATTTCAAAGCCCCAAATCATCTCCTAGCTGTGATATCGCCCAAATGGTAACAAATTGAATGACCTGCATAGTACATAGGCGTACATTTTTGATTCCGCTGTTTTTTCCAAAATTTTTGTTTTTTTAAAAAAAGTTGATATTTCCTGTTCTTTTATACAATAAGTTTGATAAATAAAAGTTTCTTTCTCATTTCATCATTTTTTTATTGATGTCACACTACACAATAAAACTGCTAAAAAAAAACTGCTACTTGATAAATAAATACTTGACTTAAATTGAGATTGAAAAACTTTTAATTGACTTCAGCTTGACTTGTAATCAAGGCAAGCTCAAGCCAAGTAGCATGACAATGAAGCCAAGCCGTCAATCCCTAATCTAATATACACTTTTTCTTCTAACAATACAATTCCAACTAACAAAATAATAAAACTAGCCAGAAGAAAAATAAATTATCCAAAACTGTATAAATTTAGTGAACTAATGATGAATTGAATAACTAATTCAACATGAAGACGTTTCGAAATTTTTGTGTTTTTTTAATACAATTTTTCCTCATTTCTCAAATAGCGTCTTATAGTTCTCCACTTGTTTATTCATTTCACTAACATGCATTGGCGAACACACTAGGCTAACCGAAACGAATGATTCTATTAAGGTATAGAGAGATAGCAATCTCAATATAAAGTCATCGAACTTCTCTCTTACTCTTCTGTGAAATGGATATGCAAATCAACAGTTACAACTAATGAGGAAAACTATGGTTCGAATATTTTGTCAGTTGGAATTGTGTTTCTTTAAAAAAAAGTATATCTCAAAATATATCAGTGAAAGTTCCAGCTCAATGATTCCATAATTGTGATATTTATATAAGATTGCGTTCATCGAGCAAACTCATTTGGCCTTTATAATATTGCTTTTATGATTCTGAGTATAATAATCTTACCGCAAAAAAGTCCTACCACTTATAATTTGGGAGTAGAGAATTTTTGAATACCTATTTCCGATATATCTCCAATCTTCTGAATTCACGTCAATGCTGTCCTCATTTATTTTATCAATCTCTTTTTTAACGATTTGCGATACTCCACGAGGAGATAATAAACCCCAGTGTAAAATCTGCAGTGATTTTTATCTGTCAACGGGAAGGATGTCAGTGGATGACGAATCAAGTCGTCATGTCATTCGAAATTCATTGAGATAAACAGCGGTCGGAAGGCCGCGATTGCTTGATTGCGGAGGTGGACGGGAAGTCTTCAATCAGCGTCCTGCTCACCTACAGGAGACATTCCGTACAGGATCGTATTGAGGTATGGTTCAGATTACGATGCTTCCAAGTTCTTCGTTTTCTATTGTTGATGAGGAAAACGAGGTTGAGATTTGCCACAGAAAAGAGGTTGCTTGTGAAATTATCCAGAATAAACGGTAGATGTCGCCACCATCATGAAAAAAATAAAAGAAAACTGTAAATGTTACATCATTACTTTTTTCTGCAGTCATAGTGTTGACTCATATATGCCTGAATTTTTTTTAATTCATATCAGTAGTCTTTTCGTCGAAACTTCTTTCAGTTAGATTATATGTAGTTTTCCACAAATGTCTAAGTATAGTTTCGATTGCATGTCCTTTCAAAAGGAAAATAGGCTTTCTTATGGACAAACGTTCATGCAAAATTTGACATCTCACTTTGGAGCAAATTTCCTATTTATAAGATGGTTTTTCTCTTCTTTGTAGATCGAAGTTAATAATAATAATTTGATGTTTGTCTCTACAAACAGGATGACTTCTCCTCAAAATTCAACTAGAAATACCTCACATATAAACAGGAATCGAAAATTAAAGCTTTTAATGTTCTGAATACTATATTATTATTCTTTTTTATTTTTCTTCTTCTTGCTCTTCTTCTTTTTCTTCTTCTTCTTCTACATATTTTAAGCCGGTGGCTTGTAGTTCCCAATTATTTATGCCTCTTATAACTCTTTTTTGATATAGCAAAAAGGAAAATCTTAATAAACAAACTACCATCGGAAAGTTATAAAAGTGAAACATGTTCACTTAAAATTTCTTCTCCAAGGAAATGTGAGTTTTATTTTTAGAAATACGCCTTTGTACAGTTATGTGGTCTCCAAGGGCGCAAAGAGCGTTGAATAGCTCTTGATTTTTTCCAAAGTTATGGTGTTTAGAACAAACCCTTATAATTAGTCAACTCTTCTTAGCAAAAGACTCTCCATTTCATTTTTGTCCGACCACAACATCTTGACTACTGATTCTTCTCAACCAGGGCACTTCATCTCACCTAAAATGTCACCCGTTACGGTTCTGCATCCAACACATTCATATGGTTTAACGACTGCCCGCCGTTTATCGTATTCCACCTCAAATGACAATTTGCAATACAAAGAGCCTGTTACCTTTCATCAGGATGAGAGTCATTACACTAAATGAGAACGTGTTCTGTGTAACAAGCGACAGCAGCATCATTTTTACCGAGGCCGACACTGATTCATCCATATATCAAGTACATTTTGAAAATGATACATGAATATTCACAGATGTCAGTTCAATTCGTAAAAATATGTTTGAAGGAGTTCCACAAGATTCTGCTTCAGGCCCATTAATTTTCGGAACTGAGGTTGTATCATACTTGAAATATATTTCATGTTTCCTTTGAGCTCATTGGTTTACTCTTTGGTATCTTTCATTCTATTTTCACTTATTTTTCAATTTATTGAATTCTCAAAAAATCTTCACTTTTAAGGCCTTCGTCAAATTGAAATCCTATCGTTGAATTATTATTGATACATCTTTCGAAATTTCATCAAGGCGGCTACAGGATGATAGTGAGAGAACAATCTCTGAATTCTGAATACTTTATTGTGATTAAAAAGTTCCAAGGCGAAATTTATAGTTTCTGCTGCCAGCTTCCGTGGGTTAATCTATAATATGTCCATAATATTCCCCTTTCTAGGAGTTGATCATTAATTTCCAAACACTAGATGGGCTTTTCCTATTCGGAAGATTGCCAGGCCAGAAAAAATATGCGGGGACAGCCAGAAAAACTTGCCAAAGATACTCAGGATCGTGCGAAATGGCGATTTGGAAATTTATTCATATATAGGAACCTTGAAGATTGAAGTGTCTTTATGATCCCATATTTGCATTTATAGGAGTGCGTAAAGTGTATCAAAGATATTTGTGAGAATTGCTGGAATTTGTTGGGATGACATCTAGGCCGTGTTGAGTAAGTGGTTGGTTCCATTCTTGATATTGGAATGGTGCTTCCGGACTTTTGAAATGATGAAGGGTGGAATTTAGTACGGGGGCAGTTGGGAAATATTATATTGGAAGGGGGATATTATCAGATACAGCATAAATGTTGTCTCTTTATGTTTTAGTTATTTTTGGGAAATATTTATGTCCTCCATGCATATATAGGGTGTTTTTTTTTCGAGGTATATAACTTTAAGTTGGCATTACTGTTCAAGATGGCGACCGATTTAACAGCTGTCAAGTGATTTATTCTCAGTTTGGTTTGGTAATTCATCATGAGTAGAATCACGCCTGAACAACGCTTGCAAATAGTGCAATTTTATTTCGAAAATAATGGTTCTGTGCGGAATACGTATCGCGCACTACATCCATTTTATTTTGTTTGACGATGAAGCGCACTTCTGGTTGAATGGCTACGTCAACAAACAAAACTGCCGCATTTGGAGTGAAGCACCGTTATATGTCAAAACACCGTTACATCCAGAAAAACTGACTGTTTGGTGCGCTTTATTGGCTGGTGGAATCATTGGTCCGTACTTCTTCAAAAACGATGATGGCCAGAACGTTACAGTCAATGGTGATCGGTATAGAGCCATGATTACTAAATTTTTCATTCCTGAATTGAACAACCATGATGTCCATGAGCTGTGGTTCCAACAAGACGGCGCAACATGTCACACAGCTTGTGCCACAATCGATTTATTGAAAGACACGTTTGGTGACCACCTAATTTCACGTTTTGGATCTGTGAATTAGCCTCCAAGATCTTGTGATTTAACACTGCTAGACTACTTTCTGTGGGGCTATGTAAAGTCATGATAAGCCACAAACCCTTGACCATTTGGAAGACAACAATCGCCGGATACTTTCTGTGGGGCCTATGTAAAGTCTTTGGTCTATGCGGATAAGCCACAAACCCTTGACCATTTTGAAGACAACATTCGCCGTGTTATTGCCGATATACGGCCACAAATGTTGGAAAAAGTCATCGAAAATTGGACGTCCAGATTGGACTACATCCGAGCCAGCCGTGGCGGTCATATGCCAGAAATCATATTTAAAATGTAATGCCACAAGATTATCTTGCGGATAAATAAAATTCATGTCAATCGAATAATCCATCGTTGTTTTATTGCAATTTAAAGTGCTAAAGCTCTAAAAAAAAAATACCCTTTATAAGATTTTTTCAATTTGTAAGCCCCTTTCATTATGTACTGTCTCATTGAAAATAACAGAATGAGATAAATCAAAGCATGCAATTTTCCTATTTTGTCCTTTTTCGAAAATATTCATCCTCTCCATCAAATAATCGAAGAAACTCGGTTGCTCTTCTTATGTAAATCCCCCGTACCCGAATACTATCATGGATTTCGGTCCAGAGAGGGCGTATTATGATAATTCGGACTAGTGCGTGCGGATTCGCACGCGTAAATGTAGATGTGACTTTCAATTTAGCCGGCGGTGCTGGATTATATTGGCGTCGCTATTCCGGGCGCCTGGATGGTAAAAGCGCCGCGGCGCTACTCGATTACTTTCTTACACGGACGTGCCCTGGTTCAGAAACATGCTCATTTCATGCCCGATTATCAACAACATACTCCGACGCATCGGACGCATCTTCCAGAGAGGATCTTTCTGGATGGCAGATGTTTATCTTTTTTTATCTTTTTGGTAACTAATTTTCCGGGTTGATTGTAGGAGATGCTGGAAGAATTGAGGGTATTCAGGAATAGGAGAACCGAAAATAATGGAAATTTGACACTGTGGTTCGATAATTCTACTCAATTCTAACTCAACCTTCTATGCAAATTTTTTTTTAATTTATAAGTAATAAATAAAGGTGAGGTGAGAGGTGACATTGAAATTCTGCCAATCAGGATTCTGGCACCGCTCACCGATTTTGCGTAGGCCTCAGAGTTTTGAGGGAATTCGAAATAGAAATTTGGGAAAAAATTGAATTTCCATCCAAAAATCGTTATATCTCCTTAATTATTTGTCACAGACCCATCAAATGAAATTTTTTTTTGAACATCGGCTTCTGATCTGAAACATAGTTAGGATTCAAGGGCGTAGCTCACGTCCAGGACAAGTTGCTGCCTCGGGAAATTTTATATTTTGAATTTATCTTTTCAGATTTTTAGCTATAATTTCTGAAATAATGTACTAATCGCCAAAATGCAAGCATTTTCGTGGTCTACATGGTCGATTCAATCAATAAAATAGTACAATGGTCTCAATAAGGAACTTTTAATTTTTTCAATTTTCTAAGGGTTAGGTAATGAAATTTTTTACGAAAATTTTTCGATAAAAAAATTTTTCAAGTGAGATTTCAGGGATCGTCAATTCTGGAACCACTCACCGATTTCGCGTAGATCTCACAGTTTCGAAGGAATTCGAACTCGAAATTTGGGAAAAAATTGAATTTCCATCCAAAAATCGTTATATCTCCTGAATTATTCCTCACAGACCCCTCAAATGAATACTTTTTTCGAATATCAAGTTGCGATCTATAACATACTGAGGTTTCAAGGGCGTAATTTGCGTCCAGAAGAAGTTGCAGCCTCGGGAATTCCATCCATTTTTTTTCGAAAATTTCAGATTTTTGACTATAATTTCTGAAATAACGTACTAATCGCCAAACTGCAAGCATTTTCGTGATCAACATAGTCGAATCAATAAATAAAAAGGTACATTTGCCCATGAAGGAACTTTTTTTTATTTTTTTTCAATTTTGTAGGGGTTAGGATACCATACGTTAGTTATTCTCAAATTCCTCCTAAATTATTCGTCAGAGACCCCTCAAATAAAAAAATTTTTTGAACATTAGGTTCTGATCTGAAACATAGTGAGGTTTCAAGGGCGTAGCTCACGTCCAGGAGAAGTTGCACCCTCTGGAATTTCAACCATTTTTTTTTCAAAAATTTCAGATTTTTACCTATAATTTCTGAACTAATGTACTAATCGCCAAACTGCAAGCATTTTCGTGATCTACGTAGTCGAATCAATCAATGAAATGGTACAATAGTCCCATGAAGGAACTTTCAATTTTTTTCAATGTTCTAAGGGTTAGAAAGATTTTGCGTAGAACTCACAGTTTCGAGGAAATTCGAACTCGAAGTTTGGGAAAAAATTGAATTTCCATCCAAAAATCGTTATATCTCCTAAATTATTCGTCACAGACCCCTCAAATACAAACATTTTTTGAACATCAGGTTCTGATCTGAAACATAGTGAGGTGTCAAGGGTATAGCTTAAGTCCAGGAGAAGTTGCAGCCTCGGGAATTTTTATATTTTGAAAGGATATAAGAAGGATCAAAATGTTTCTGTCTTCTTCAACAGTAATAACATGAAAATATCAAGTAATTCACTGCGGATATTATATTTATTTCTTCATTAACTGGTCTAATCATTAAGAAACCTGTAGTATATCCCGCCATCTATCGAACTCTCACGAAACAGTTCATTAACACCAAGCGCTTTCTGAACGATCATCCCGAGTCGTTATATTCGAACCACAAATTATAAACACATATTTCTCTTCATTAAGTGTGTAATTACTGAAATGGCGGTCCTAAACGAGAAGAGCCCCGGCTAAGTACAAGCATACTACTTGTCGGAGGACTCAGCCACCTCGGCAGTTAAACCACCTTGGAATGATTTCAACATTTGCACGTACAACTAACGTACTCGGAAAACATCTAGGGATACCCTTCGGCAAATATCACGATATCACATTAGGGCTTAAGATTGTTAAATCAAACAAACCGCCGAGTCTGGCGGGAGTGATAACTGCCGCACATTAATGCTGCTGATGTTGCGTAACAGGCCCGATTTCACTCCTGTGTACCTGATCGGAGATAAAATTCGTTTTGAACGACGTTACTCCTCATAGGCGACACTATAATAGTTATTTAATGGATTCGGTCGTTGCTTTATGGAAATTCATCGTCAGATGAAATGAAACGATATTAATTTCCACAAATTGTCTGACAATTGTTTGTCCAGCCATAATTTCTAAATTCTCCATACGAAAAATAAAAAGTACAAAATTAACACTTTCATCAAAATAAATGAGTTAGACTTGGTTAAATTCATGGAAATTCATTATCAAATTAAATAAAATGAAACGTGTCAAAATTTTACAGCCGTCCGACCATTACTTTGTGAGATATTGCGTTGTGAGTGTAGCTAGTTCTGTTATTTGAAGAAAGATCGAAAAAAATTATTTCGTGTGCTGATAAAATATTGCCTTTTTACGGTAAAAAATTCAGTTGAAGCAAAGTCTTGGCTTGATGAAGTGTTTCCGGAGTCTGCACCAGGAAAATCAACCATCTTCGATTAGTATGCTGAGTTTAAACGTGGTGAAATGAGCACCGAAGACGGCCAACGCAGTGGAAGCCCGAAAGAGGCTGTCACCGACGAAAAAATCAAAAAAGCTCACAAAATAATTTTGAATAACCGTAAAGTGAAGATGATCGAGATAGCAGACATTGTGAAGATATCATCGAATCGTGTACATCATATCATTCACGAATATTTGTACATGAGAAAGCTGAATGCAAAATGGGTGCCGCGCGAGCTCACAATCGATCAAAAGCAACAACGTGTTAATGATTCTGAGCAGTGTTTGAAGCTGTCCAAGTACAATAAACCTGGATTTTTGCGTCGATATGTGACAATGGATGAAACATGGCTCCATCATTTCACTCCGGAATCCAATCCACAGTAAGCTGAGTGGACTGCATACGATGAACAGAATCCAAAGCGAGGAAAAACACAACAGTCAGCTGTCAAGGTTATGGCATCAGTATTATGGGATTCGCAAAGTCTAATATTCATTGATTACCTCAAAAAGGGCCAGACCAGACCATCAACAGCGATTATTATATAGCGTTATTGGATCGTTTGAAGAATGAAATCGTCGAAAAACGGTCCCATTTAAAAAAAAGGTGCTGTTTCATCAAGACAATGCGCCGTGTCACAAATCAATGAAAACAATGTCAAAATTGGATGAATTGGGCTTCGAATTGCTTCTGCATCCACCGTATTCGCCACATCTGGCCTCAGCGACTTTTTCCTGTACTCAGACCTCAAATGAAGGAAACCATGACTGACGAAAGCTGAAATAAGAAACTAAATCTTGCTGAAAAGATAGCCGAATGATTACGCATATGCGTCAACAAAAACTTTGGAGCCATTTCTCAGATTTGCAGCTCCTTACATTATTTTCAAATTTGCATTTTATAAGCCAATATTATAATGCTTCGCTACAAAAACCTATATTTTCCAAAACTTTCCAAATTTGCACTATTTTTTATATTGAAGAAAATCCTTCATTCATTTCGGCACCGTAAATAGCCCACGGTTCTATAAAAACCCCCTAAAAATTGCGAATCCCACATTCAGTCATTCCATCACGTCTTGCTCTTCCTCCCATGTGTCATAAACTCAGTTTTCCTCCATCTTCGGAAGTTCATTCCTGGCTATTACGCCCATATCCATATTCATTTCCATATGACAGCTTCAAAGGAATTGAAATACCGATGCTGCACCTCTTGCATACGGAGTTCATAAATATAACCCAGGTCTCTGCAATATCTGCCAGATGCCCAGAGCATTATGCGAACAACCGACATTATATCACATTCCCAGACCGCTCAAGTGATAGAGCAAAAGAAATTGCATGTTCTCGTCAAGATCATTCTCGGCAGAAGTGAATCGAGGCCGTTTGATTGCACCATGAATATTTCTCTGTGAGAGTGTCATCTTGAAAACGTTCCTTATATGAGGAGTTGTCATGTGCGAAAAGAATAACTATGTTACAATTATAAGGGGCTGAGGTATATATTTTTTGAAACGTTCCTATTGGAAGAATATTATTGAGGAAAAGTCGAAACATATACATTTTTTCTTGACCAATTTCAGATGATTACTGATGAGAGAAATTAAATAGAATAAAATAGTTAATTGACGTGAGGAATTCCATCATAGCTTAGAACAAATGTTCAAACTTCAGTTGGGCAGATGCCTTTTTGAAAATCAAAATATTTTGCGGAGGACGATATATCATGAATAAGCAGAATGTGAGGAGAGTTAAGCATGCCTAAATCTTACAAAAAGATGTTAACTGTTAACTAGACATAGAGCGAATCAGTCAATCTAAAGTGCCAAGAATAGAAGAATATAATATTAAATTCCGAAGAATACAATTTCTAGAGAACTGAACAGATGGCAGATGGTAGAAAATCCTAAGAAAAACATATGCAACATCAGTTAATTCGAATATCAAGTTGTTGCCATGCTTCAAGCTGTACCTATTTTGCAAATTACAAGTAATCAACATGGATCATACAAAAGATTTTACTCTTATTTCGAAATATCGTCAAATATTCGAATCGCAGTGCTAGAGCAGGCCACAACTGTGACCATCCCCACTCCGTCATTGAAAGACTCGTTTATTTTATATCGTATCATGGAGATGTTTTGATTGTTACACTGTTCCACTGGATCATGAGTGTTTTCTGGAATAACGTTGTATATTCTATCTTTCCAAATGTGTTTACTCAACCTGTACATTATTTAAATCATTTCTAAAGTAACAAATGTAAGATCCACAGGTGAAATTGATTCATAGGTTGCATAAATTTGATTTGATCAGGTAAACGCAGCTTTGAATATCCCCATCACAAAATAACAAATCGATATTATCCAGATTTCGAGCCCTGTATACTCCCCCACGTATACACAAAGTCCATTCAGGGACACACTCAGCGCCTCGAGAGGACACTGAATATAACATCTAATGGACCCTCAAGAGCCAGACGATACGCCGTTAACTTGATACACAAATCATAAGTTCTCACTCTTTCATTAGTGCGTTATTATCATAACCATAACTGGGATTGCTAATGTGAGCCGTGAATAATGTTCGGTTTTATGGCTGAGGGCGATTCACGTTCCATTGTTCCAAAAAGTAACATCAATCGAATGAATATCATAAAGTGGGTCGTAAAGCGAAACAGGATACTACTTGTACGGAGAATATAGTCGGCTTGGATGTGGAAGCGATTTTTTGTCCTTTGAAGAAAACACCTCCGGATAGGCAGAGTGGTGGGGCTTTGTGTCCGCCACCATCGAAACAGATCTTGAAGACGAAGATGAGAACGCCCAATGGTAGTAACTCATTAGCTGCTGTTTTTATAGAATACAGGATGTTTTCGTGACTAGCTGATGTATGAGTCAAGTTTTGACACAAATTTCTCCATACAATTTCAAGAAGAAATTACGGTTTTACAGCAATTTTTCAAAATAGGTCGAATTGGAATTTTCATCAACAATAAAATTTGATTTTAAATCAACTAGGTCTATGGTCTTTAACAATTTGAATTCTGAAAATAACAATGAGTACAATATTTAGTACAATATCCAAACGAATAATATCATCGTATGATATTAATTATATATCTGGTTATTTAATGTATCAGCAATATAATTGCCATCAACATAAACCATTGTCTAACAGAAGGTCTCCACGCCATTACGTAGGAATCATAATCGAAAGTAACCCAAGGAGAATGATTGTCATCAAGGGAGGATAGCGATATACCGGTTTCACCCTTATTAGGGATCATCAGTACCGCATAACCCTACCCAAGATGACAAGCAAATGAAATAGCAGGTATCTTATTGAACGCTGGCAGTCGCTAGTCAGTATGAATTACTGCAGAGCGCCACCCACTGCTATTTCATTTGCTTGTCATCTTGGGTAGGGTTATGCGGTACTGATGATCCCTAATAAGGGTGAAACCGGTATATCGCTATCCTCCCTTGATGACAATCATTCTCCTTGGGTTACTTTCGATTATGATTCCTACGTAATGGCGTGGAGACCTTCTGTTAGACAATGGTTTATGTTGATGGCAATTATATTGCTGATACATTAAATAACCAGATATATAATTAATATCATACGATGATATTATTCGTTTGGATATTGTACTAAATATTGTACTCATTGTTATTTTCATCAATTATATCCAAATAACAGCCGTTTTATTTTGTTATTTTTCAATTTGAATTCTTCTGGGTGCATCTGGTATCAAGCCTTAGACCGTTAGAACATTGATCTCAGCAATTTTATTAAAAACCCGCCGGCATCTGCCAACTAAATTAGAAACACTTTTTCTAAGCTCCAATTCAGTTGGCTCTAAACTTTTCTGTGGGTTTGTAAAAGACCAATATGAGGCATCGCTCCACCAATTGAAGTTGGTCTATAGAATAACCCTCTGGAGGAACACTCTGAGATTTGCAGGCTCTGTGGAACGGAGGTAGAAACAGCTAAACAGATTGTGTGCAAATATCCGGAGTTGACTGGCCTAAGAACCACTCATATGGAAAAGTCAGTCCTGGACACTCGCAATGTAACAGCCAAGGGTCCTAAAGATGTTGTCGGTTTCGTGAACAGTACCGACGTCCTCCAAGGGTTTGAATGAATAGGTGGGGTTGAAACAAAAGATCTATGTGAGAGAAAAAAAAGAAAGAATAGTATGTGTAGTAGGAGCACATTCTCGAACTCCAACGTTTTTTTATAACGGCGCTTTCACTACTAGATACACAATCTACTTTTATATCTAGGAATAGTTATTTATAATGCAAGTGCAGAAGGCATTGATATTCTTCCACATTCAAAACTCAAAAAACTAGCCACGAATGGGCGAGTTTTGAAGGAACGAGTGGTAAAATGAGCCTTCTGTACGAGTATTATACACTATTTTCTATATTACACTGAATTCTCATTGAAATTATTGAAATATTTCCATAAATATCGTTTAGTGATTTCTGCATTGAAAAATGTGGGTTGGCAGAACAGTTTTCTTTATCACGAATTCGACAGATGATAGATAAATCCGTGGCAGGAGAGTTGGGAGTACCTAAAAATAATAATAAAGTAATAAAAAGTAAATTTGTTCGAATTTGAAATAAGCGTCGAGGATATCAGGTTGTCTTCAGTATGGCGCAATTAATATCTCAACATAGACAGCAAAGTAAGAATATACAAGACAGCCATCCGACCCATCATGACTTATGCTGCGGAGACAAGACCAGATACGGCAAGGACAACACAAATGATGAGAACGACAGAAATGAGGATAATAAGAAGAATACATGGAAAGACTCTACTGGACAGGGTGAGAAACGAGGAACTAAGGGAGCGAAGCGGGATTCAAGACTTGAGAAAGTTTGTGAGGCAGAGGAGAAAATATTGGAAAAAGCACATAGAGAGGATGCCAGACAACGGATTGGTAAAAGGAGCAAGGCAGTACAAACCCACGGGGAAGAGAACCCAGGGAAGATCAACGAAACATTGGAAAGAATGCTGGACGACTACGTCGGAAGAGGCTGACTAATTATTAACAGGCAGACTCCTACCTATATCAACTACCAGCTCATATAAGAAAGAAGAAGAAGACTTTGAAATAATTCTCGCACTCTACAAGATGTGGCGGAATAATTGGATCAACCACAGAATGAGGAAATAGTTATTTATAATACAAGTGCAGAAGGAATTGATATTCTTCCACGAGTTCAAAATTCAAAAACGAGCCACGAAGTGGCGAGTTTTTGAATGAACAAGTGGTAGAAAGAGCCTTCTGTACGAGTATTATACATTATTTTCTCTAATTCATTGCATTTTTATTGAAATTAATGGAATATTTCCATAAATATCATTAAGTGATTTTTGCATTGAAAAAAGTTGGTTGGCATAACTGATTTCTTTAAGGCAAATTGATGAATTGACAGATAAAGCCGTGGCGGAAAGTTCGGAGTACCAACATATAATAATAAAATATAACCATGAAAACTGTGCGTTTCTGATATATTCTCGCACGATTTTGTTCTACAAGATGTGGAAGAAGAACGGAATAACCATAGAATTAGAGAAATATATATTATTCGTATTGTCCTAAGCTGAAACCAAATTATTCCAAAATTTCATGTTGATCAAATTAATTTTTGTCGATCTGCGTACCCAAATTAAAATGCCAACATTTTATAGATCAACAAGTTCATCAAGATAATTTTATCCAACCCCCCCAATTCTTCCCAATGTGAAATTGCAATCAGGTCGGAATTTTCGGTAGCCAGCAAGTCCTTCAGTCGAAACGGCCATAAAAATGAGGTATTGTCATCAAGCCGCGAAACCAGAAAGGGGTGGCATCCCCGCCAGTAATGAAGATGGGTGTAAACTGCCTCCGAACAACGCACTTGATTTTGAATAAAACGGGTAAATGATTTTATTGGCAATAGAAAGTGTTATGACAATGGCATCTAGACATCGGGGGTGTCGTTAGCCCATAATTAAACGAGGTGGCGGATGGAGTTTTCGGAACGAAATTAAATTAAATACTTGGTTTCATGGATAGCGAAATTTTGATGATTCGACGTGGTGTCGTTAGTGGTAACCGTGAGAAAGTTGGTTTTTTTTATTGCATGAAATATTAACACGGCTTTATTGTTGGGTAAGTGAGGGATGAAATTTTGAACATTAGTTGGGGTTGGTTTTATTTTCTGGCGGGTTAACCTCAAGCTATTGTCTTTGGGATAGTGCGGTGACTTAACGAGTCACTCAATAAGTGGGGATGAGGAAAATACTGCAGTGAAGTCATACACTCTCGAGCACTTATTCTAATTCTCATACATGTAATTTTTAACCGAATTTCCTAATCTGATCAGTCCATGAAAAAAAAAATAACGATAGAGACAGTAGAGATACAGATAAGACTATTCACGGAAAGTACCAGCAATGAGCGAATTAGGAATCTGACCAAAAACATACCTTCAGCGAACTTCCAGTGACGAGATGACAAAGAAAATAAGCTTTGGGAAAACCTTCATTACGATACTAAGTAGAAAAAAGACAGAGAAAGGCAGTCCACAATCCGAATTTTCGAAAAGAATACCATTACCAGGTACATAGATGGTTCTAAAACCACGATGGGGACTGGCGCTGGAGTATTCGAGACTGGCACCAAATGCTCATTATCTGTGTAAGTTTCTTTCAGGCAGAGATCCTTTTTGCAATAGAAAGATGTGTGGACATTAACCTAGTAAGAAATAAACAGAAATGCGATACATTTTGATAGTCATGCTGCAATCAAAGCACTGAGATGACTTATCATCGATTCTAAGATGATATTGAAGTACCAAAAAAACTCAACTGAAGCGGCAAGAATAATAAGGTCTTCTTATTATGTGTTATCTTCCTGGGTTGGATCATTCCAAAATGTTTCTTCGAAACTTTGACACTGCGAGGTCCAAGAAGTATCTGGATCTTAGGAAGAGTATTCTACACCTCCTCACTGGATTCCCCACAGGGCATTGTTGCCTCAGGCAATACCTCAAGAGAATGGGTCTAGCAGAGAAAGACGAGTATAAATTCTGTGTGGAGTAGGAAGAAACTGGAGATGGAATGCCTCGCCATCACTAGCCAACGCAAAATCTACTTTGGCGAGAAACTTGTAGAAGTGAGGAAGTAGCCTCCTTGAAGCCATTCCAGATACTGGAGTTCATTAGATGTCTGGAACTGGAAGGCGAGCTCAAATCATGTTATGGAGAGAATAGCTCTGATGGAGGGCAAAATAGACCATAAAACAATAAGTCAGAAGCTTTCACACAAGCCTTCAGTAAAAGTTATTTAATTTCATTATTTTTTCGGAGAATACAATGATTTCCTCAATTATAAAAATCCCAGGTTAAAGACAAACTGACGTATGATGTAAATATATTCGCCAATTTTGAATGTTACATGTCAAAAAAAATGTTCATCGAATTGGCACACAAAACTTGAACCTCTGGAAAAATAAATTAGTCAATTTTATCTCAATGTTTGCTTCAACATACATAATTGACCTTCTGAACACAAATCTGAAGCTTAAACTTCAAAAGATCGAGGTATTAAAATGCTAAATAATGCCCTAATAATAATTGGCTCAATTTACTTCCTGTATTTAAAGCAGCTACGGGATAAGGCCTGGATATAGATCTAAACGTCTCAAAACGCATTCTAAGAACGCGGCAAAATTAATATAACTATCAAAATCGGGCGGAATCCATCTATTATTGAAATGGTAGCATATTTCATCCAGGTCGGCTTAGAACCGTTCACGCAGCTCATTCATCTGAGCCCAGTTAATTGAAGTGGTTTATGTGGAAAAGTGAAATTCACCTCGTGTGATACACACCGCTCTTAAACTCGGTAAACAATCCATTAAGTGTGTTGAGTATATAAATTCAGTCGAAATTAACGGAATAATTAGGGAAATTGAGGTTTGACGGCATATGAAGACGTCGTTCGTGAGCTTAAACAGGATTAATTAATAGTGAAATCTCAATTTCATCACTCAACGCTTCCACACTAGATTATGTTATGGGGAAGGTATTTGCAGTTGGCAAGTTTGATATACCTTCAATGTTCTAGGTTACGAGTATCGCAGCCATGTAATAATGATTATATACAGCTTTGACGTGAGGGGAACAGTGACGTAGCTAGTTTGGTGTACCTGCACGATAATAAGCACTAGGTGAATTGATTCAGAAACTTGTTTCGAGTGGATTCTATGCAGAGATTTAGGGAAAACCGAATTCTTTGTTAAAACTGTTTCTCCCCTTCTTTACAATTAGAAAAAAGAGATTTTCAGTATTTGTCAGAAAGATATACTTTCGTATTCATTTAATATTTATATTAACACATGACTGTTGTTACCACCTCTAATACTATATTGTAGATTATATATTTAAGGGGAGTTTCTTTCTACAGCGACCTTATTGTCTATTTTGACATAATCAGAGATGTTTTCGCCATTAGAAACCGTAGTCTATAGCTCGACCTACAGTTTCAGAGTTCTAATGATCTCCAGTATCTGGGATGGCTTCAAGAAGGTTACTTCCTCACTTGTACAAGTCTCTTGTCCAAAGCATATCTTGCTTGGTAGCGATGGCAAAGCTTTCCGTTAAGTTTTCGGAGTTTCTTCCTCCTCCACACAGAATCTGCACTCATCGTTTTCTGCTAGACTCATTCTCAAGAGGTTAATTTCCGAGGCGACAATGCCCTGTAAGGTATCCAGGAAGCAGGTGTAGCATATTCTTGCTAAGAACCAGATTATTTTAAGATCTCGCAGTATCAAAGTTTCGAAAAAACTTTTCGGGATGATCCAACCAAGAAAGATCTCACCTGAGTGTTTCTCTTTCAGTTTTTTCCTTCTCCTATCCTTTTTTGTATGTACATTTACCCATAATAACACAGAAAGGTTATGGACCAATGAAAAAATTTGTGCTTCTTTTCTGGCAAGTGTGTTGGCTTCTACATTTCCTTAAATTTTCGAATAACTGAGAACCCAGACCAAGCACACTATGTTATTCACTTCTATTCCATTGAATTTCGTCGGCACAACAATACCATCTTTGAATAGACGATATGTGATCTGCAGCTCGACTGTCAGAAAGCATCATTGTATCACTTTTTTGATAGTTTATTACTAAGTTCAATTCCACAAATCTTTCGATTACATGAAAGACACCTGACTTTCTCCAGAGTGTTAGGTGTTATTTGACCAATAAATAATAATTAAATTAATCATTTTACAAACAAAATGAAAAGTGAAAAATATGAAATTCGGTTGAAATATTTTTATTTGTCGTTAATATTTGTATTTATCGTTAAAACTCCAAACTACGTAGAGTCAAGTTTTCATTATAGATAATTCTAACTCGACTTCAGCTCCTGATTGGTCCCTTTAACAAAAAAGTGAAATAGTCTAGTATATTTTACTTGGTCCCGAGTGATTTTTTTCTGATGAATGCACCGAAGCCTTTGCGTGGGTAGATGAATTCTGAAATGGCTAATAAAGCCAGAGGTTATGCAAACAATAAATTCCAAGCGGACTACACTAGGAAATATTTGAGGAGTTATTGCATTCAGGCAGATATCGCTTCAAGATCAAATAATAGAGATACTCCTCTGATATTTTAATATTGAGTGGACCGGAATTTTATACCCTTCAATAAATAAGGTACCTTTTCCTTTACCCACTCATGTATGCCTTATTGGAGCTCCAGACGTAATTAAAATCCGAAAACGTCAGATCCTGCAGACAGGATCCAATCACTATGGGTGCAGTAATAAAAGTGAGCTACGCTGAGAGAATGAGGTATATGTAAATAAGATTCTTCATCTCTGGAATAAAATTCATCCAGCGCATGAAGATATGCAAATTGTTTTCCAGCTTCAATCTAAAAAGAACTACGGGATTTACATACTCTCGATGCAATATGGAGCGAAAAACATGAAAAAGATCATCTGATAACTGGTTGGTTTTTTTTTTTTTGAGGGAGGATATGAGCTGAAGACATAAAGGTTCTTGTTGAATCCAATTTTGCTCTGCTCGGAAATTCAAAAACTCGACGAAAGCACTCACTTGTCCTTGAACACTTGTTCATCTTTCTATTTACACTTCCTTTCTCTTCTCAACATTTCATGCAACTTAGCTTTTTATTGGGGAAACTATATAATTTTAACGGAGGGGCCTGCATTTTTCAAATTGACAGGAAAACAAATTTTTAGATGGACTTATTGGCAGAACCCCTATTCCGATTTTGCCCATTGATGTTCTTGTAGGATTTCACATATGCCTACTTATGCGTTTCGTCCCTGGCACACACACCGGACTCATCAGTGTGACTTTGGTATATTTGTGTGTGCCGTGTCACAGACGCTTGGGGAATTTATTATTATCGGGAGCCGCCGGGACTCGAACCCGGCACCTTGTCGCATCTCGGTGAGTGAGACTACCTCTTAACGTCTAGGCTACCGAGTGCTGTGTTTATTGTTGCTATGTGGAGCTTTATAAGAAGCCGCCACATTCTCAACTATAGTATTCAATATCTGAGACCATTTCCTCCTCAAAGCTCGAAAATCAGAGCGCTCAAAAATACCTAATGAAATAAAAGATCAACGTAAAAAAAATGTTGAAGTTTCTCATGATTTTTCGCGTGAAGCAAACTTTCATGTCGTTCGATATTCTTGAAGGATAATATCTCTCGTACAATTTCTGAATGAAAAATCAGATTTCATAGTTTATGTTATGAAAACCAGCCTGACTTAATAATCGCAAATTCGTTCATATCGTATTGGTCGTTCTGCAAATCGCATTGTAAATCATTGTGGAATTCCAATTACATAACACATACACAGTACTCATAATATATTTCACAGTAATTGAAAATACCTAGATGAATATTTATTCAGAGACATTTATTGATATTTCACAGTAAACAAGAATAATTATTATTGAATCTCTGTAAAATATAATTTTGTACGAATGGGATCGATCGGACAACTGATAGAATTATTTATAATTGCATTACTTTGATTGCGAAATGATAACAATCGATGCGTGATATGCGTTTTGGCTGAACATTCGAAATTCAAGATTTTAATTGACTTGTCATTGCGTGGTTCGTTGTTTCAATGGTGGTATGATGTTATATAAGCGTCATTGGAGCCTTTGGAGGGCAAACGTTATGAACATTATTGGTCACAGACCCCTCAAATATAAAGGTCTTTTGAACATCGGGTTCTGATCTGAAACATAGTGAAGTTACACGGGCGTAGCTTACGTCCAGGGAAAGTTGCAGTCTCGGAAATTTCATCCATTTTTTTTTCGAAAATTTCAGATTTTTACCTGTAATTTCTGAAATAATGTACTAATCGCCAAACTGCAAGCATTTTCGTAATCTACATAGTCGAATTAATCAATAAAATGGTACAATAGTCCCATGAAAAAACTTTTAATTTTTTTCAATTTTCTGAGGTATGGAAAATTTCACGAGAATTTTTCAGGTGAGATCGAAATTTGGCTAATCAGGGATCGTCAATTGTGGCACCACTCACCAACTTTGCGTTGACCTTACAATTTTAAGGAAATTTGAATTCGAAATTTCGGAGAAAATTGAATTTCCATCCAAAAACCGTTATATCTCCTGAATTATTAGTCATATACCCCTCAAATAAAAACGTTTTTTGAACATCGGGCTCTGCTCTGAAACATAGTGAGGTTTCAAGGGCGTAGCTTACGTCCAGGAGAAGTTGCAGCCTCGGGAATTTCATCCATTTTTTTTCGAAAATGTCAGATTTTTACCTATAATTTCTGAAATAATGTACTAATCGCCAAACTGCAAGCATTTTCGTGATCTACATAGCCGAATCAATCAATACAATGGTACAATAGTCCCATGAAAGAACTTTTAATTTTCTTCTATTTTCTAAGGGTTAGGTATGGAAAATTTTAAAATTTTTCGGTAAAATACTTTTCAGTTGAGATCGAAATTGGGCTAGTCAGGGATCGTCAATACTAGCACTGCTCACCAATTTTGCGTAGACCTCACAGTTTTGAGGAAATTCGAAATTTGGGAAAAAATTGAATTTCCATCCAAAAATCGTTATATCTCCTAAATTATTCGTCACAGACCCTTCAAATGGAAACGTTTTTTGAACATCATATTCTGGTTTGAAACATAGTGAGGATTCAAGGGCGTAGCTTACGTCCAGGAGAAGTTGCGGCCTCGGGAAATTCATCCATTTTTTTTTCGAAAATTTCAGATTTTTACCTAAAATTTCTGAAATAATGTACTTATCGCCAAACTGCAAGCATTTTCGTGATCTACATAGTCGAATCAATCAATAAAATGGTACAATAGTCCCATGAAGGAACTTTTAATTTTTTTCAGTTTTCTAAGATTTAGGTATGAAAATTTTCCGAAAATTATTTGAAACCTAGGAAAAAATCGAATTTCGATCCAAAAATCGTTATATCTCCTGAATGATTAGTCAAAGACCCCTCAAATACAAATGTTTTTTGAACATCGGGTTCTAATCTGGAACATAGTGGGGTTACAAGGGCGTAGCTTACGTCCAGGAGAAGTTGCGGCCTCTGGAATTCCATCCATTTTTTTTTTAGAAAATTTCAGATTTTTACCTATAATTTCTGAAATAATGTACTTATCGCCAAACTGCAAGCATTTTCGTAATCTACATAGTCGAATCAATCAATAAAATGGTACAATAGTCCCATGAAGGAACTTTTAATTTTTTTTCAATTTTCTAAGGGTTAGGTATGGAAAATTTTCCGAAAATTTTTCGATGAAAAATTTTTCAGGTGAGATCGAAATTCGGCTAATCAGGGATCCTCTGTTCTGGCACTGCTCACCGATTTTGCGTAGACCTCACAGTTTTAAGGGAATTCGAACTCGAAAACTGGGAAAAAATTGAATTTCCATCCAAAAATCGTTATATCTCCTGAATTATTCGTCATAGACCCCCCCAAATGAAATTGTTTTTTGAACATCGGGTTCTGATCTGAAACATAGTGAGTTTCAAGGGTGTAGCTTATGTCCAGGATAAGTTGCGGCCTCGGGAATTTCATCCATATTTTTTTTCGAAAATTTCAGATTTTCACCTATAATTTCTGAAATAATGTACTAATCGCCAAACTGCAAGCTTTTTCGTGATCAACATAGTCGAATCAATCAATAAAAAGGTACAATAGTCCCATGAAGGAACTTTTAATTTTTTTCAATTTAGTGAGGGTTAGATTACCATACCTTAGTTATTCTCAAATTCATTTGATCTTTCTTCAGACCTACCAACAACAACTAAGTTAATCCTGCAGCATGAAAAATTTCGCCAAAATCCTTCACGAATTTGAATTAAAAATGTTACATTTTCATTTTGTACCCCATCTATCCTCCTCTAAAAGAGCCGAATTCGTTAACAACATTCTTTATCTATAAGCCGAGGGGTCCAATGTGCACTCTACCGAAAAATGTAAACGATGCGGGGCAAACTACTTGAGGGAAGTTCATATACACGGTAGCTTTGCGGCCTGAACCGAAAAGTTAAGGCCGATCTATGTTTTATCCTCTGTAGGTTTATTGGGAAAGGAAGCAGGAATCTCCTTTCGAGTTCGACATAAACAGACCTATGTGATAGATTACGGTCCCGATTAGAGCGGATCGCTTTTCACATCCCTCTTTAATAAACCTTTTTGGGCTGCCTTCTTACCTTCTATTCCTGCGAAGATTCAATATTGCTTGAGTGGGATAGCTCCTCAGATCTCTGGAATTGGTTGTTTGATGTTCACTATGGATATTTCGGTAGATTTGTGAAATCTGTCAACAAAAAATCAGGGAATTGGTAATTTTAGTCGGTGAATTGGTACATTTATTTTACAGGGTGTTCCACCATTGACGCAGTACTCAAATTTTCGAATTTGTTAACATAGCATCATTAGGCTCCGTAAGAGCTACATTCTCAAATTGTTTGGAAATACACAGCGTTGCCAAATATAAAAAATTGTCAAAAAAGTCGGG
The DNA here is from genome assembly GCF_914767665.1 of Harmonia axyridis. NCBI lineage: Eukaryota > Metazoa > Arthropoda > Insecta > Coleoptera > Coccinellidae > Harmonia > Harmonia axyridis. Next base: position 12,142,915 of record NC_059503.1, read on the forward strand.
AGTTTTAAAGCGTTCTTTCAGTCATGTACCAAATTCAATTTGAAAATACAGAAATGTATACAGAGTGAGCCACGGTCGATGGTACCCTACTGTTTCACGGAGAACAGTACGTACGCTTGTTATCTTGCGAAAGAACCACGGCTCTGTCAATTTTTAAATTGTTTAACTTCAGCGGTGTTGCCACTTCTGTCCAAAAAGTACAGCTTCTACGATGTTTCAAATGGAAGACTCTGAATATTATAACTTTTTTCGGTCCAAAATTGAGAGATTCTGAACAATTTCCTCTAGAATATTCGCTTGAAAACTATATTTGAGAGAAAATTGTTCAGAATCTCCCAACAGATGTGTGTCTATCACATATTTGGAACTACTTCGAGGATATTATCATTAAAGGTCACCATTCTCTGATCCACCCTGTATATTTTATGTACCAAACTGCCGAGTGATCTTTCACCGTGAACCGCGAAAGGGAATACTTAAAGAGTTATCGAGAAAGAATTTTAAATGGGGAAAAACCGCTATTTCTAATTGACTTCGAAAAAACACAGAAAGAAACCAAAATTCGATATTTCGAAAACTAAGTTTGGCATCTCATGAGGAATTCTATAATTAATTGTTCGTTGGAATTGTTGAGAAATCCATAAAATAATAAAATTTTAAACTACGAATAATTGGTTACAATTCATGAAATGTCAAATTCAGTTATCGAAACATCGAATTTCAGTTTCCTTCTGTGTTTTCCGGAAGTCAGAGGCTACTTCATACATTTAGAAATTGCGGTTTTTCTTCTTTTTAAGTTCTTCTTCAATAACTTTTAAAGTATTCATTTTAGGTATAGGGTTTGCTTGAGTAGAAGGGGTGACTTAACAACATTAACTCCTAAAGTATTCATCATACATAGAATTGGCTGAAATAATATATAGAAATATTGGTACAAATTTAAAAATGTTGAGTGTTGATGAATTTGATTTGTTCAAGTTCATGATCTTCTGATCAACACCCTGTACATTTTTGATCCAAACCGCAAACAGCCCCCTAATACTACGTAATTTCAGAATCAAAAATGAAAAAGGTTTCTTCAAAAAACTTTTTCTGCAGAAATATTTAAAAAAAAATGTGAGTCCTCGTCGCAACTATTTTCTTCATAAGAATCCCATTAACTCAAGAACAGTCGAGTTTATACCCAAGGTATGGCATATTGCTGAAATTGTCATAAAAAAAGCTATATGCAATAATATACTGGGTGTGCCATTTGAAATGAGTAGTTTGTTTCCGGCATAACCGGGAGTTGTAGAGATCTGAAAATATTTTATGGAGAAAGATCATTTTCCCAAACCCCAATATGCAAATTTTGAGCACAAAATTATGATTACTTTTCCATAAACGTCTAATAGATCAACGCAATGAATCACCCTGTATAAAAATTCTATCGAATTCACAAAGGCCAATTTCTAATTGATGCGGTGGTTGGTCCTGTGATAAAGAAATAATCAACTTATCAACTAATATTACTTACGAATATTAAAAAATAATACAGTGTTGCCTTTACATCTATTATAAATTCTTACTTTGAGCCTCATAAATCATTAGTAAAAATATATTTTCATATTTGTTTGTTTTTTTTTTTTCAACACAAGGCTTCGACGAAAACCTTTTAAATGAATAAAATAAATCCTATGAGTTTTCAAAGTTGCGTCCAATATTCATAGCTTGAAACAAGGGTCGGCATAAATACGGCCGCATTTAGCTGATTAGCGCATAACCGCCGATATCGAAAAGTGGCCTTTTCGTCCCATTTTGCGAACAATTTGATATCCGCTCCACCGCTAGACCATTCAATGGAACTATGAGTGTCGCATGACGGGACATTCGCCAAATTTTGAATATTTATTAGTGGTGTCATGAATGCGAATAGTCGAAATCATAAACCAGCGGGGACAGCTTGGCGTTAGTTATTTTATTTATGTTTTATTTTCATTTCGGTCATTCGTTTAATTATGGCCAAATTGAAAACCCAGCGATATGATCGCTCACAAAGCATTGCAGAAAATTTATTTGTCAAATCATAAAGGAATGTTTATATTGCTACGCCCGTCGTTGTGTAATAACGTATAGGTAGGTATATTTTGTAATGCGCTAATGGGGTATGTTGTTATTAAACTTCTGTTTATTGCTTTTAGGCGACAATTTGACCATTGTTATGGCGGTTCGGCGCTTTATGTGTGAAATACTCAATAGAGGTGCGTGTGAAACGCTATGCATGATTTAGTGGGACGATCTTTTATGTTCTATTTGCCGAAATCAAGAGCTCCGCTATTTTCAGCAGATTGTCATAAACGCCACTATTTTCTATTGGTTCTGCCGATGCTGTTGTTTAGTACTATGTTATAGAAATCCGTCAACTTTCTCTGCTTGTAGATCTTTAGATTTAATTAAGGATGTTCTGCAACTATTGTGCCCCCACATCAGAGCTATTCTCTCCATAACGTGATTTACAGCTCGCTTTCCAGTTCCAGAGTTCTAATGAACTCCAATATCTGGGATGGCTTCAAGGAGGCTAATTCCTCACTTCTATAAGGTTCGTGTCCAAGGCAGATTTTGCGTTGGCTAGCGATGGCGAGGCATTTCATCACCAGGTGATCCGGAGTTTCTTTCTCCTCTCCACAGAATCTGCACTCGTCATTTTCTGTTAGACCCACTCTCATGAAGTGTTTCCTAAGGCGACAATGCCCTGTGAGAAATCCAGTGAGGAGGTGTAGCATATTTTTACTAAGATCCAGATACTGCTTGGATTTCGTAGAGTCAAAGTTTCAAAGAAACTTTTGGGAGTGATCCAAACCAGGAATATTCCGCCAGAGTATTTTTCTTTCGGTTTCTTTCCCAGCTATACACAAGGAGTACTAGGAAGTGGAAGTTGTCACTCAAGTTGGCTACATTGGTCCCATTCAGAATTTTTGGTCTTTTCAAATTTGTTAAGTATAACCTTGATCAGAAATGAATCTGCATATATCACAATCACAAAAAATTACTATTATAAATAAGATACCTGAATTGGTAATTACCTTTCAGAAGTCCAATTTCTATCGAATCATAAGAGCGGAAATTATGTTCTTTAAGTTTTCTATTAAAGTCTTTTGCTTGCCTTCACTGAAAGTGTCCCTCCACACAGAAGTGTGGAGGTGTATAACTCAGGGTCTACTGAGTTGCATAATGCACAATGGTCTTTGTATGAAATACCGCAATTCTCCGAAAAATATATTCACTGAATGAAACTCGCCAAAAAACCAATTAGGAAATCACCTTGTTCAAAACTGATTGGTGATCTTATATTCATAAGGCTTATTTTTCTTGGGATTTGTAACTGTGATGTACCTTCAATTCGTGATCGAATTTTTCAGGAATTTATTATTGTAAGTCTTCTATAAAGTAATAAATAATTTTGTTTGAGAGCATTGTATCGTTTCGAAAGCAAAAAATTCTTACGTATACAAAGTGCAAGTGAATACTGCAAGTGTATATAATTAAATCCTCTGGAGCCACTTCCGTATATCGGACTTCAGTCGGAGTTTTCCGGATGTTTCAGGAATTTCTCTCCCTCACTTTTTTAGGGACCATCTAGCTGATAGAAAACAAGAAAAGCCGGAAGTTTAAGAGACCACCAGCAAGTTGAAAGTTTTCACTTATAAGATTTTCCACTTAAAATTGAGTATGGACGTGGAGTTCCAAATCTGTTCGGTTGGCCACTATATAGGTTTCATAAATTGTACAGATTCTAATAGATAATGGAGTACATTTTCTATTATAGGATTGCGGGTAGTATGCACTGGTGTCATTCAAATCGTTATTTTGTCGAAATTGATCATATCATACCTAGGAATTCATCAAGCCAAGTAGCTTGACATCTTAACCAACTACTTAACTTGAAAATCAAGCTCGTGAAAAATTACATACTTGAGCTGTACTCGACTTGATTCTTGATATTTCCTGCTCGACTTGATATCAAGCTACTTGATTTTACTAGGGATTGATATACAAGCGTCGCACGGCATATATTTCTGCAATCTCGTGCGCGCTTACACCAAATAAGGGTATTCTTCGAGCGCCGAGAGACTGAAGTATTCACCAGTATGACTTTATAAGTATTTTTCTCACATTTCTATGAAATCTATTGGTAAATTTTGGTAGTTTCAGAAATATCTTTCCAAACTTGGCCAAATTGGCCAAGGATTTTTTGTCAACGCCAACATCTTCAGCTACTGTTGAAATACAATTTTCCAGAGCTGCTCTTACATTTACAAAAACCCGCAATAGGTTAGGCGACAAATCTATAAGATGCCTCCTGAGTCTCAGATCCTGGATGGAAAATTATGAAATCAAACAAAGCCTGGAGCTTTCCCAATATCAAGAAACTATTTTTTTATTATTTTTATTTTGTTATGATTTGAAGTCATTCAAGTTATGTTTCTATTTCAAAAAGATTGATATTTTTGGTTCTTTCATACAATAAGTTTAATAGATAAAAGTGTTTCCTTCTCATTTCACCATTTTATTGATGTGACACTACACATTAAAACTTCTAAAAATCAAGTAGTTTGATATGATTCAAGTACTTGATAAATAAATACTTGACTTTGAGATTGAAAAACTACTACTTGACTTGAGCTTGACTTGAAAGTCAAGCTCACGCCAAGTAGCTTGAAAATTAAGCCAAGCCGTGAATCCCTATAGTCACACCTGACCAATTACTTTTAATTTTTATTTCAGTACTCATAAGGCAAATCTAGGATCCAAATTTCCGTCACTGATGCTGAATTCAGCTTTTTAGAATCCAAAATCTGAAGATGTTGATGAAAGGGAAATAAGAAGGAAATCAAATCTCATCGAATCAAATCAAATGTATTTTACAAATTGTTACAAAGCCATCGTTAATAAATACAACAAAAACAAACAAAACCCACCAAAAACATTTGAAAAAGAAATGTTATCTTGTATAACTATGAAAAATCCACTAGTAAAGAGTTGAGCAACATTTTTTTTGGAACCACACATTCGAGTAATCTTGAAGTTGGACACATGTCTCCACTAAGTTCTGCATTAATATAGGAATTTTTCAGTCATTTCTGAATAATTGTGATTGAAGAGTTAAATCAACATACTATGAATTTCTTGATATTCACTAAATTTCATAATCTTGTAAAATAACACAGATAAACCTTCCCTGCTTTGAATTTTTTCATACAGCTTCCTCCCCACCTTCAGTATTTCCAATCCTGACATTCCGAAATATAAGTGCCAATATCGTAATTCACGATGGCGTTCTTCCTCACAGTCATCTGATTATTTAGGTTTATTGGGCCCCCCCGGCAAAAGACGAATCCAAGTAATCACAAAATTGGTTGGAAGATACGAGCGGATTTTTCGGCTGGGGTATAATCGTGTCATATTCTGGAGTAATACACTAGAAAGACAAGGGTTTTTATTCGGCCACGGTTTAATAACATTTCCTTCCCCCCTCCGGCGGTTCTTGGATTACTACACCGTGCATATCTGGTCCCTCCCATCTGAAGAAAGTGTATATATTACTTCTGGTCTTTATGGTAGGGAATAAAACTGATTGCTATCTTAATAACAGACCAATCTCAATCTTGTTAACCACTCAACAGAACGTTGTCATTCGCGATTTTACTTTCTCGCTTCAATTCTCACCAAATAGAAGTTTTACTTTTTATATTCCCGTTATCGCTTGCGGCAGTGGCGGCTTCTACATTTTTCTCTCGGGGCGTTAATGACCTGATATCGATCGGCAAGCTTCAGTATTCTTCTGGCAGTGAAATTCTGGATATAAATATATTTAGGGGTAAATGGAATAATTCATTTTTTTGAAATAATGTTTAAGTGTTATCGGACCTCTCAATAATAGCTCAGTTTAACAGTTAACAAGGAACCATCTATCGATGACCTTTTTTAAAGACATGATTTCTATGATTGTCATGGGCAACCAAACAAGTATTCAGCAGCTATCCGAATAATATCATAACTTTACTTTACTCTGTGTACTCTTATTAGTTACTGTTTTCATTTAAATAATCAACAGGAATATAGAAAATTGAAAGCAACTTTCAATAATTTCGTCTTGAATCATAATTATTCTCCCAAATATTTTGGGGTTAAACTTGATTCTTCTTTGAATTTCAAGGTCCATTTGGAAAATTGGCGTATGCAATTGAGGTCGAGGAATAATGTTCTTCATGGGGTGCTGATGCCAGTACTCTTCGTACGGCAGCTTTGGCCTTGCTTTTTTCTGCTGCTGAATACTGTTGTTCTGTTTGGTACAATAGTGCTCCTAAAATTGATGCACAGCTTAACGTTTCTATGAGAATTATCAGAATTGAATCTACACCTTAACATTGGTTACCAGTGCTATCACATATACTTCCGACGCATATTCGTAGACAGGTTTCAGTCTTCCATCTTGGGATAAATCTCATTTCTTCCCGAACTTATTTCCAATTGTATCTTACCTCCCAGATACTAGAAGAGCCAGATTAAAGTCACGCAAACCTTTATGAATTTATGAAAATGATAAGGAAATTTGGCGTTCGGAATGAAGTTCTTGTAATGTCTTCAACAAAAGTTCAATCGTTGATCCTTCAGAGAAAGTTTCAGGTTTCAGTCTACCTAGGAAAATTTGGTGTATTTCAAATCAACTTAGGACTGATCATGGTCGTTGCATCAGTATGCTTTTCAAATGTCATGTAGAAGGAACCATTGACCACTCGATGAAAGCTTGTCTAATTTATTAATTTTATGGTGATTTCCAAGCTCTCCATTCAGTTTCGGATTTTTTTTTAAAATGGGTCGCTAACTTGAATATATTAAAAACTTTAACATTTATTACTCCTTTCTGGTTCTTTTCTTTTTTATTTTCAGATTAACTATAATATACAGGGTGTCCGGGGAATAACTGTACATACTCTTACCAGAGATAAAGTTGGACTAGCTGATTACTGATTGACTGTAAAAAATTAATTTCTGGATTTCCCTAGAAAGATACAGGGTGATTTTCCAACTTCATGGAAATACTTAGACCATCATAAAATCCAAACTTATTGACGAATAGAATTGAAACTTGGGAGATTATTGGTACATGCTAAGGTCGACTCAGAACGATATCAATTATTTCATTATTCCAGGGCCGGACTCATTAATCTTCATTTAAAGTGTTCAGGGTAAAAAAAACACTTTGTATTTCGAATTACAAATAATTGATTCGCTTTTTAGAAAGAAGCTAAAGTATGCTTCAATTTGCGGTATCGCTTAAAGTTGTCACATCAACAATTATTTTTTTATGAATTTTTGAATTTGGATAAAGTTCGAAAATTCAAATTTATTTACCTGAACAGGATTTGTCATCTTGCGGAGTTCGAAAATAAATAATAGATTTTCTTAAAAAGTCACTGAAGGTGAGGAAGACTATAATAATTTATTGATATACTGGGTGGCCACCCCAGAAGTACTCTGAATGTTACAAAATATCTTACTAGATTCAAAGATTCAAGATCAAAAATGCACAGAAATAAAATTTCCTACAAGATAAAATATGAATTCCTAAAAAATATTACAAGTGCGATTTATCTAGATTTCTTACAAAATATTTTACCCGGCATGCTACAAGGAATAAATATTAGAGGAATTTATTTCCAGCATGATGGAGCTGGACCTCATTTTGGTTTGAAAGTGAGAAGATACCTCGACAATACCTATCCAAATAGGTGGATAGGTCGAGGAGGACCTATTCCATGGCCTCCTCGATCTCCAGATTTCAACCCGCTAGATTATTTTTTATGGGGAAAATTGAAGGATATGGTATATTCGGAAGAAATCCAGTCAAGAGAACAACTGATGAACAGAATTATCAACTGTTGCGATATTTTAAGAAATAATGGCGATATGATTCGCAAGGCTGTATCCAATTTGAACATTCGGCAAGAGAAATGTATACAAGCTAATGGTTTTCATTTCGAACCACTTCTGAAATAACGTTGACTCTGCAATTCATTCGTTCCTATTTTCGTTTTTATTAGGTACTCTTCAATGTATTTTAGTTTGTTTCATTTGTTATTGTTTCGTTATCGAATGTGCTTATTAAAGCTCTGAACTTTTTTGAAAATTTTCTACTAATACTTTCGCATTTTATATTCAAACATGAGATTTTCAGTTCTCTTCATGGTGAAAAATTCAATTTTTCGAACTTTATCCAAATTCAAAAATTCATAAAAAAATAATTGTTGATGTGACAACTTTAAGCGATACCGCAAATTGAAGCATAATTTAGCTTCTTTCTAAAAAGCGAATCAATTATTTGTAATTCGAAATACAAAGTGTTTTTTTTACCCTGAACACTTTAAATGAAGATTAATGAGTCCGGCCCTGGAATAATGAAATAATTGATATCGTTCTGAGTCGACCTTAGCATGTACCAATATTCTCCCAAGTTTCAATACTATTCGTCAATAAGTTTGGATTTTATGATGTTCTAAGTATTTCCATGAAGTTGGAAAATCACCCTGTATCTTTCTAGGGAAATCCAGAAATTAATTTTTTACAGTCAATCAGTAATCAGCTAGTCCAACTCTATCTCTGGTAAGAGTATGTACAGTTATTCCCCGGACACCCTGTATACGTCACTATTCACTCAATAGTTTACTAGCAAAAACATGCTGATCTTTACTGGCTTTCAGAACCGTAAGAATCATAACAAACTTCATTTAGTTCAAATAACTGAACACTGAATTTGGCCGATCATATCCTCCATGAGATCTACCCCGCTCGTGTGTTTTTTTGTTGTTGTTTTTCTTCTTATTCGATAATAATTTGTCTGGTTTAATATACTTATTCTCCTTGCTCCGCCAATTTATTAGTTATTTCGCCGAAACAAAAGATTCTTCATTATTCGGTAAACAATCTCATTCATACTGAAGTAATGGCGCTTATTATATAAATATCATGAGAAGGAGATTCCCAGATAGTTCAGGAATTGATGAAATGATAACCGAAAGTTTTTCCATCTTGTTACGATGAGAGCTGTGGTATTGACGTCATGTTATTCTCTCGAGCTAATATTCTATTATTTCAATGTAAGTATACGAACAGTTTGATGAAGAATAACGACAAGAAGTTTCATTCGGAGAATTTTTGTGGAATATAGTATTTTCAGAATGAAGATTGGAATTTTTCACGATTAACCTTCGTTAGATTCTGGTGATTTTTTTTGTACCTACATGAGACAGTGATAAAGGTTTTTTTTAGAGCTATATAACTTTAAATTGCAATAAAACAACGATGAAATATTCGATTGACATGAATTCTATTTATCCGCAAGATAATCTTGTGGCATTACATTTTAAATATGATTTCTGGCATATGACCGCCACGGCTGGCTCGGATGTAGTCTAATCTGGACGTCCAATTTTCGATGACTTTTTCCAACATTTGTGGCCGTATATCGGCAATAACACGGCGAATGTTGTCTTCCAAATGGTCAAAGGTTTGTGGCTTATCCGCATAGACCAACGACTTTACATAGCTCACAGAAAATAGTCTAGCGGTGTTAAATCACAAGATCTTGGAGGCCAATTCACAGGTCCAAAACGTGAAATTAGGCGGTCACCAAACGTGTCTTTCAATAAATCGATTGTGGCACGAGCTGTGTGACATGTTGGGCCGTCTTGTTGACACCACAGCTCCTGTACATCATGGTTGCTCAATTCAGGAATGAAAAAGTTAGTAATCATGGCTCTATACCGATCACCATTGACTGTAACGTTCTGGCCATCATCGTTTTTAAAGAAGTACGGACCAATGATTATGCCAGACCATAAAGCGCACCAAACAATCAGTTTTTCTGGATGTAACGGTGTTTCGACATACACTTGAGGATTAGCTTCACTCCAAATAAGGCACTTTTGTTTGTTGACGTAGCCACTCAACCAGAAGTGCGCTTCATCGCTAAACAAAATAAAATGGACGTAGTGCGCGATACGTATTCCGCACAGAATCATTATTTTCGAAATGAAATTGCACCATTTGCCAGCGTTGTTCAGGCGTGAGTCTATTCATGATGAATTGCCAAACCAAACTGAGAATAAATCACTTGACAGCTGTTAAATCGGTCTCCATCTTGAACAGTAATGCCAATTTAAAGTTATATACCTCGAAAAAAACACCCGTTACCTACATGGGACAGTGATAATAAATTCTTTGATGAGAATAGCATAATTGAAAATAATATTTCAGGGAGAAAGATCATTATCTCAAACCCTAATATGCTAATTTCAGCTCAAAATTATGATAAGTTTTCCATAAACTTTTAATAGGCCATCCCAGTGAATCACTCTGTATAGACGTGGACAAGAACTCATGACTTCAGGTAAGCATTCCATTTTGATATCTTCATGCATGAAAACCACGTCAAAACTTGGGACACGCTGTAAATAATCCCTCCAAGTGGTCGGCGAATATGAAACGCAGATGAATCCCAAACGTTGATTGTTCACAAGGTGATCTTGCATAGAAGATGAGGGTGTTGAAGACACCATCCCCACTTTTGGCCTGAGGCTTCTTCGTCAACTCAGGGTGGAAATTGGATGTCAGTCGGAGGTGTCATCAGAGTGTTTTCACAGCCCTAGGCAACGACCAGAAGATGATAAATCAGCCAGAAACAAATGAACTGGCATGAACGCTGCGATGAAAGGTACGCGGGGATTACTAATATCAGCATCTCATATCCATTTTTTTTTCTATGCTCATTTATGTGTACAACAGCGTCACATCGTATTCAGCTGGGAAAACAAAGTGGGAGAGGGTATTTTGTAGTTTGTTTTCTTTTGCAAAGAGGAATCGTTGAATATGAGTTGTGGAAGATGAAGGGAGGTTTGTGATATGAATTTTTCAAATGAATATTTGTATTCATAGAAAGAGGATGATCACTTATTTCACAAATGTATCCTTCTTTTACCAGCTTTATCATTTTGATTTTATTATATGATCTTAGGTACCTACCTAAGTGTTGAACTTATCAATTTTCAAATGATGAATTCATCAAAAACAAATAAATACGGTAAAAATAATAGACGATTATTCAACAGACATTGTTGAGTTGATGGCAATAATAAATGATCAAAAAGGAACAAAGTTACCCATATCAATTTTGTAGCCCATTTCATAGCAGATATACTTGCTGGATAGTGCGCCTTTCAAGAATGCTGTTGTTATATTTATATCTTTAATATTCCAATGATAAAAGCAAAATAATAAACGAATAGTGAGCATTAGTAAAACAGCTAAGCAGATACGTTTTCAACAAAAGTCTAATCGTTGAACCTTTAGAAAAGGTTCCAGGTTTCAATCTTCCTTGGAAAATTTGGAGTATTTTATATCGACTTAGGAATGGTCATGGTCGTTGCAAAAGTATGCTCTTCTAATGACATTCTATTGAGAGCCCACATTGTGAGTGTGATGTAGAATAAACCATTGATCACTTGGTGAATCTCTCTCTCTCTAGTCGTTCCATCATTGCTGATGATCGTGATTCCCTCCTATACGCTCGGTCAGTTGTTTCCACCTCGCTCTATCCTCTGCATCTCGAAGAGCCTGAAAGAATGGGCGGGTCGTACTTTGTTGAACTTGGTCGGTCCATCTAGTCGGTGATCTACCTCTTGCTCTCTTACCCGGAACATTTCCCGACACAATTAGTTTCTCCAGGTTGTCTCCATCTCGGCGGGCTATATGACCGAAAAACTTGGTGAATACTTCTACAATTTATAAATTTCATGGTGGTTTTCAAGCTATCCATTCGGTTTCAGATTCTTTTTCAGAATGGGTTGCTAACTAATATAATTGGTGATTCACGGCTTGGCTTGATATTTAAGCTACTTGGCTCAAGCTCAAGCTTAAGTCAAGTAGTAGTTTTTCAAGATTAAGTCAAGTACTCAATAAATAAATACTTGACTTGACATTGAAAAAAATACTGGTTGAATTGAACTTGGGTTGATTTTAAGTCAAGATCAAGCTACTTGAGCTTGATTTTGAGCCAAGTAGCTTGAATATCGAGCTAGGCCGCGAATCCCTCAATGTAATGGAAACTATTACATTCATTACTCCTTTCTGGTTCTTCTCTATTTTGATTTCAGATTAATCATAATATATAAGTCGTCAACTTTTGGAAGGATAAAAAAAAATTTTGTTTGGCTGAAGAAGCCCTTCAATATCTGTTCTCTTGTATCATACGTTGAAATGTATGATGCCCCGTTACATTTCCTCTGCTAATACTGAGATTCATCGACACATATGCTTGATTGTTTGAAATTAATATTTTGTATTTGCTCTTTCTCAAAAGAATATATATATATATATATATATATATATATATATATATATAATCAGCTTATTCTGTAAACAAATACACTAACCAACCAATACGGAGAGACAAAGTTTTTGCTGAGGTTTTTATCCATGCTTTTGTATCATACGTTGGAATGTATGATGCCCTGTTTACATTTTAACTGCTAATACTGAGATTACACCTACACATGCTTTATTGTTTGAAGTTAATAATTTTTTATGTTGCTCTATTTCGAAAGAAGCATAACCAGAAACCAAATTACAATAAATTAATCCTTCTGAGTTGAACACTTCTCTCAATGTCACTAGGTTATATTCCGCTGGCTGTTGCCGGAGTTCTCGCTTCAATTTCACTTAGTATTTTCCATTATCGAACTCTCCAAGAATTAGTCCCTCACCTCGGCTGCAGCTAATTTCTTGTTAATCCCGGTTTGATATTGCACTCAGTGTATTCGTCGGCTTACTTTCCAAAATCTTCGTGGCCCATCAATTAGCGGAACTAATTCCGACATCGAAAAGCATTCGCGAGAACCACAAAACGGCGCATAATCCCTAAATTGAGTTGTGGAACAATCTGGCAAAAAAATTTCGAAAAGTAGGTTTTGCCAGCTGATAATCCTGTAAGAGGAATCGGTATTAAATTTAGGTGTGTTCATGTTTGTCCAAAGGCTTTGAGTTTCTGTAGGTATAGCGGGGACCCATTTCCCCATCTTTCGGAATGGGAATTTGCATTTCAGATTTTCCGACCCGTTGAAATTGGAATTAGGCAGTTATTTCGTTCGTTTGAACTCTTTTGTTTGATTTGCAGTCGTCGATTTAAACGACCGATTGTTTGTATTAGTTTGGTTAATTCGAAAAAAGGAAACTGCTCTTTTAAGCTCAGGTTACTGCGATTTTTGCAGATTTTCATTATATTCCACCGTTTTTTTTGCCCCCAACTGACCACAAGTGAATGAAATGTATATTTTTCTATCATACGTCAAAGCAAAAATACTTTTTCTACAACCGTGACTTCATAACTATTTTCTCTAATTCATTTTCACCCAGATTTCATGGGTTTATTTCATTATTATGATCACGGGCGTAGCCAGGGGGGGGGTTTTGGGGGTTCAAACCCCCCCCGAAATGTTAAAGATGTCAAAAAAACTTTTTTTTTTCAAAATCTCGAAAATATTTTTCAATGGAATTTGTAAAAAGTGAATGAAATTATCACTCTCAGTTCAATTAATTTGTAATGTGAAATTTGAATTAAATTACCTCTACGTAATCCAGTCAATTTGTGCTCACATGTGCCCCTCAAAGGAAAGTTATGGGTTAGTTTGATTTTTTCGATCGTATGTAACGGGTGTTTTTTTTCGAGGTATATAACTTTAAGTTACTGTTACTGTTCAAGATGGCGATCGATTTAACAGCTGTCAAGTGATTTATTCTCAGTTCGGTTTGGCAATTCATCATGAATAGACTGACGCCTGAACAACGCTTGGAAATAGTGCAATTTCATTTCGAAAATAATGGTTCTGTGCGGAATATGTATCGCGCACTACTTCCTTTAGCGATGAAGCGCACTTCTGGTTGAATGGCTACGTCAACAAACAAAACTGCCGCATTTGGAGTGAAGCTAATCCTCAAGTGTATGTCGAAACAGCGTTACATCCAGAAAAACTGACTGTTTGGTGCGCTTTATGGGCTGGTGGAATCATTGGTCCGTACTTCTTCAAAAACGATGATGGCCAGAACGTTACAGTCAATGGTGATCGGTATAGAGCCATGATTACTAACTTTTTCATTCCTGAATTGAACAGCCATGATGTCCAGGAGCTGTGGTTCCAACAAGACGGAGCAACATGTCATACAGCTCGTGCCACAATCTATTTATTGGAAGACACGTTTGGTGATCGCCTAATTTCACGTTTTGGACCAATTGGCCTCCAAGATCTTGTGATTTAACACCGCTAGACTACTTTCTGTGGGGCTATGTAAAGTCATTGGTCTATGCGGATAAGGCCGCACCTACATTGGGTCCGCATTTCTCCCGATCCGATCCGATCCGACGTTGTCCGATGGTCGGACGACGTCGGAAGAAAACCAAACACCTTTATCTTAATGTTAGTGCCTACAATTGAAATCGGATAGTGTCGTGAGTCGTCGGGAATCGAGAATTCGGAAGCTTCGTTTCAATTGTAGGCACTAACATTAAGATAAAGGTGTTTGTTTTTCTTCCGACGTCGTCCGACCATCGGACAACGTCGGATCGGATCGGATCGGGAGAAATGCGGACCTAATGTAGGTGCGGCCTAAGCCACAAACCCTTGAACATTTGGAAGACAACATTCGCCGTGTTATTGCCGATATACGGCCACAAATGTTGGAAAAGTCATCGAAAATTGGATGTCCAGATTGGACTACATTCGAGCCAGCCGTGGCGGTCATATGCCAGAAATCATATTTAAAATGTAATGCCACCAGATTATCTTGCGGATAAATAAAATTCATATCAATCGAATAATCCATCGTTGTTTTATTGCAATTTAAAGTTCTATAGCTCTAAAAAAAAAAACCCCTTTATTTTTTTGGGTTCTGAATCCGAATCTGAGATTTAGCACCAAAATTCTGTGACGGAACATTAAAAAAAAATACAAAAAAAATTTAATCTTCTGACGTTTTCTTCCATAAAGTTTTTTGTCCGAAAAACCTGGCTCAAACGATAGTTCAAAATTGGCGTATTATATCTATCTCTGCTGAAACTCAGTTGATGGGGTAGTTTTAATTTCTTCGATTTATTATCTCTGTTTCTGGGGTACAGAATTCAAAGCTGAAGTTTGCCACCAAAATTTCATGATAAAACATTGAAAAAAATGGAAAAAAGGTGATAACTATCATTTTTTACCGGTTTTTTGCATATAAACTTTCTACTCATAAATTTGAATTTGAGTATCTACTCTGTTGTATAAATACTACGACGGTATTTTTTTCCTAAATATATTTATGGGAATCGATGTGAAGAAATAAACTAAATTTCAAAAAGTGATTTTGAAAATGCTTTTTTTCTCAAAACATACTTGAAAAATAAAACCAGTGAAAATAGACTGAATGGGTTGGCTCTTTTAAAGTTGATATATTTCAAAAGAAAAACATAAGATTTTTTTTATAATATGTAAAACCCCCCCCGAAACTGAAACCTGGCTACGCCCGTGATTATGATATATTATGTACTTCGAACTCTTCTGTCACGATTTCATCTATTATCTGCCAAATTTGTGATAGAAGCTGTGATAGAAAACTGTTCTGCATCCTTCAATGCACAAATCACTAAACTAAACGATATTTATTCAATAGAAACTCAACGAATTAGAGCAAATGATGTGTAATACTTACACAGGAGATTCATTCTAACACTTGTTCATTCAAAAACTCGTTGAATAAAATCAATGCCTTCTACACTTTTAATATAAAAAATTTATGAATTGATATGATAATCGTCGAAATTGATTTTCGTTGATATTTTCATAAATTTTTTCCATAAAGTATTAATAATTCGGTTTATATACTTCATTAAATTGGAGAAACCTCTATCGTTCAGAACGTGAACAAATCACATCTATAAAAGTGTTTTATAGGTGCAACTCAATTCCATTATAGCTCCGCGTGCTCTTTGCCATTTCTTTCTACCTACAAAAACCTTGCATTAGTGGCAGGATTCACGGGGATTCAACCAACGGTATAATAACACACCGGTATAATAATATTTGCACGAACTGGGGGCAGAATCTCAAGCAACAATGAATTTTCAATGACTTACTTGTAAGATCAACCATTTAAATTGTGCTTTTCGTTCAGAATTATATGAATCTTCAAACAAATAAATCAAATCCTAACCTGGGATGACCTATATAGGGGGGTACTTGTTTCTGTGTTTGTTTTTTCTTTCAGCGGGATAATTTGATTATCTTCTTAGAGGGGAAGTTTTTAGGTGGAATATCCAAATCTGAAGAAATGTTGCAAAATATCAATTATGAACAAATTGGTGAATGCGCAGCATGTTGAGAGGCATGAATGAAACATACTTACGGAACCCCTAGTCGACATTTGCTCTCCTAGTGTCATCCGTTGTTTCACGTCGTTTGACGTGCTCAAAGTTTGTTTTCTGAATTTCTGATATATTTAGGTATTTATTTCAATATATTTTGGGTTAATATGAAACGTTGATTAACTATGGGGCATAAGAAGTGCATTCTTTGTGGAGAAACTCACGAATTGAATGAAATGTCGTGTAAGTGATATGTTTTTATTTCCGCACACTTCATGTCAATTTTGATAGTTCATGATGGGGGGCAAAATTTGCTTACTGAAAATGACATATGCTCCCTCTTTCTATGTTTTATACTCTGAGCCTACAACCAATATAAAATTGGCCAGCAGAATACTTTCCAAAATTGCCATTCATTAAAGATTACGTATGAGTTTGATATTGCCATCAAGATACGAGTCAATACTTTCATTTTTATTTCCACCCCTCTCAATTCAAGCACTTAGCATTTATATCTTACGCTGTTGAGTTGATTCAAGTATATTGTTTCCATAGTATTATTAATCTGAGAAATTTTGAAATTGGAGGAAAACTGAAACCCTCTTTATTAATTAATGTTGAATCGAAGTGTAAAATACAAAAAGTAACACATTTTATTCATCTTAAATCGAATATTTTTTCTGGAACAATTTTCAGTGATCTACCAAAACTGAACCGATTTTTCAATAAAATTCTTTCGATGTCAAGACTTTTCTCTGTGATTTCATATACGTCAACCTCATAATTTCCAAATTCAGTGGACTTAGGATTCACCTACACGAAAACCAATGAAAGTATAACCTACCAGACCCTCATTCCGATACAACACAGAATATATCACAAAATTTCCCGAAAAATGCTCTCCAAACAAACCCCCAGGTCTGGGGAACGACTTACGAATCTCGTGTCGGTTTAGATTTATTTAAGAGCAGGAGAGATGGCTACTAGTCCCAGTTTACGATTCAGGGCACGTTTCCATAATACCGTCACACATCTATAACCTGAAACGCTTATAACTACTCAAATTCAAAGACCGTGTTCCTATTCATACATATCCGATTTTGGACGTAGTGTATAAATCACCGTGATTCCTCCAACTCACCTCTATGTCATATTATATTAGTCTGTGGTTCTTCTTTAAACGAGCCCTAACCCAAGCGTTTTATTTTCTGTGATAGGGAAGTGTATATCAGAGGAAAAATGATCCTTCTCCTAGTCATACTAAACTATAGGACTTTTCAAGCTGTTGTTCCTGTTTTTTGAAATGCAAAGTAACCCAGTTTACCGCAAACATCAAAATATGTCGACTGTCAGTCCATAATATTGAAGGTTAATGTCAGAGATGTCACTCTCAAGAGCCTAGGAGAAAGTAAGGATTATCATCATGGAAAAATTGGAATTATTTCTGATGGAAATAAATTTTCTGATTTATTCACTATCTCAACAGAATTTTGTGCACAGTTGAAATAGAAATCCTCACCAGAAGAGATCAGGGTATGACGAGACAATAAAATTGTCATAGAAAAAAAATTGCAGAAGCACAATATTGTTTTCATTTATCATTTCAATTTTGAGATTGATAAAATATAAATTTATAACGTAACGAAGTGAAAATTTAACATAATTACATTTACAAATAACTTCTATATGAATCTTGGTTTGTCGATATTGTTTTGAATATCAAAATTCTGAGCACGCTTTCCATAAGAGAAGGTGAAAGGAATAATAAATAAATTTATATCTTCTCTTATCAAAACAGTTTTTCAGATTGACACAATACATCTTCAATGATAAAATGTATCTTGGAGGAAACCTAACTAACTATGTTCCAACAATAAAAACAACCGTTGACAAAACATCCGAAAAAAGTTAATTCGAATCAACGTCGAGCATTTTATCTCCACAGAACGACACAGAGATTCGAAAAAAAAAACATGGAGAAAATAGAATTTTTTATCTGGTCATCTTTCCATTTCTATCTGGCCTATTAGTCCGGTCCAGCTTAATTTGGAGCATTTGATATGGGGAAAATCCTGATAATAACACTTTCGTCAGGGAGTAATATAAACCTTATTGTATCAAAAAAATAAAAATATATCTTCAAGAAAGCTCCTTTGTTCAAGTCAGTTTATATGAATAAAGTGGGGACATATATTTCTATCCCAAATAGGGTCCGTGTTTGGTCTCACTGTACAATACAAGATCGCCTCGTCCAGATAAAATCTGCGAGAAAAAAATCTTTCTTCTTCAACAGTATAAAACAGTGGAATGACCCTGGACATATAACGGGGAAGAGTCTCTTTTTTACGTCTAGTTTACGATATTATCCGAATCAAGTGTGTTTCGCCTTCTATTTATGTAAATTGATGTCTTCGGACACTAGGGTGAGGAATTTTGTTATGTTTGGTATCGATATAAGTATAAATTATTCCAAACATAGATAGCTACGCAGATGTTTCCTAGGGGTGTAGGAAAACTCTTATTTGGAATGTCTTCTTTTTTCCATAAGTTGACGTTTCAGTGCTATGATTGGGACCTTCATCAGGACAAATAACAAAGTTACAAAATTCAAACACCACGCATTGCGTTTACGGTTTATTTGAAAAAAACCGAAGTAATCACTTTTCAATGACATAAAACGTTTTATCAAGTATCAAATCGAATATTTTGTAGTTAAACGTTAGTAAAACCATCAACCGTTTGTGTTCGGTGTAGTCTTCCATATTTCTAGCGTTATTTCAGGCGAATCACTGTTAATTTTTCAGTCAACAGCGAATGGCTGGATGATCCCAAGTAACTAAAAAATTTCTTTCGCGCTACGAGGCTCGAACCTTCTGCTAGCTCACGCTGTCCTTTCCGTCGGACCTACCGCCCATGTGGAAATGCTTTTTAATCCGGTTCGAAGGACCATAAACTCAAAATACAAAGAAGGCAAATGGAAAAAATGAGAGGGAGAAAGAGTCTTCATACGGAGTTTGTCTTCGAGTTGACCTCAACGAGAAACCGTTCACAAAATTAAAAAAAAATCAATTCATTGATTTAATTCTCAAATGAACCGAATATAACTAGGAACATCGAATCGGAACAATCTTATTCCGCTTCAGAATTATGCCTTTCAGCTAGTCGAGATTGCGTGCTATAAAGTTTCGATGAATCTTCATTTTCTTTCCATAACCACTACTATCCACATCTCTGTTCATCGCATCGGATATCTACAATATCGTATCATTATGTTTTCTATCCTGAATCTCCTACTCATCTGTGAGACCTCCTAGAAGCTTGTACGCGTTAGTAGAACCGTTAACCGTTTAGGTTCTGTAATTGGATAAGCGTTATTTCATCCGAAATACTGTTAATTTTTAGCCCAACAGCGAATGGCTGGATGATCCCAAATAACTAGAAAATTTCTTTTCCGGCCCGAGGCTCGAACTCCATACCTTCTGCTCAGATCACGCTTCTGCTTTGGACCAACAGCCCATGAGGAAATGCTCTTTAATCGGACTCGAAGGACCATAAACCATACAAGAAGGGCAAATAGAAAAATGAGATGGAAAGAACGACTCTAAACAAAGTTTGTCTTCGACCTTAACGAGAAACCGTTTGCAAAATAAAAAATTATCAAAATTTAAAAAAAATCAATTTATTGATTTAATTTTCAAATGAACTGAATGTAACTAGGAACAGTCTTCTGCCGCCTCAGAATCGTGCCTTTCAGCTAGCCGAGTAGAGGTTGCGTGCAATAAATTTCAATTATAACTCACACACCCTTCGCAAACGAATAGTCGGACGTGGAAATCGAGAATTCGTAGCAATAACGGGAAAGTTGTCCGGGGCCAGATCACGGTCCGGGAAAAGGGTGAAACGGAGGTGCGGACCCGACTTGCGGCCCGGTACATCACGGCGCCCGAACCCACTTTTCAGATAATGATTTCTCTCGGTGCCAGACAATTAACGAGGGTTAGAACAGATTCAATTCCGCCAAGTTAACAGGTGTGGCCTGGAATTGAATTTAACATGTGCGACCGGCCGTCCGTCCCTCTTCCTCTCGCGTCTGTCCGTCCGTCCGTCCGTTCGTTTTTTTTTTCACCTCGCCCCTCCTCGACCTGTCGATGGACTTTTTATGGTGGCGGTCGGGACGTCGAATTCCTTCGTTTTAATTAAAAAGGGTTACGTGGGCGCCGCTGGATACGTCTAATGAGAGTTTAACAGCACTTTGCGTCGGTGTTTGACGTTAGGATCGAGGGGAAAAGTTTGGTTCGATGGACGCCGTGAGGTGGTGGCCGATTAATGAATGGCTTTTTTTTTTGAGTGGATGCTGTGAAATATTAGGTGTAGTGAATAGAAATCCATTATTTTTCCAATAGATATAATTTGTCCAATAGTTGCATCTTTCGTTATATTAGTACGATCGGGTTCCACTGAATGGCGTTAGAAAGTTGAGATTTCGTACTACAAAAACTTTCGCGATAGTTTTGTGATAAGTTGACTTACGGCCGGTTTCTGAAAAACCAATCAACGTAAAATTCAACACAACAGCTGTCAATTCTATGGTCAAGCGTCATTTTGGTGGTTGAAAGTAAGGTTAACTCCTTTTATTTTAACATTCTGCCAGTTAACACAGTGGTCCAATATGACACGTAAATGTACGTCAAGCGTCATTTTGGGTTTCTGAAACGCATTTTAATTATTCTTTGCAAGTTGAAAGCTCCAGATAACATAAATTAGTTAATTTTACACTATACAACATTTCAGAAACCCAAATGGATCTAACATCGCTGTTAAGTTGAGTGTTGTATTAGTTGAACAAAGATTTTATAAGTCTTTCAGAAACCGGGGTTCAGTTAAGTTTGAGCAAAGAGAACATATACTATATTTCATAGTTTTTCTTCAATAAAAGAGAAAATGCAAAACAAGCGATTGAAAATGTAAATAGTATTTATGGTCCTGACACTAAACATCCAATCACGCGCGATTATGGTTTTGTCCACTCCATTCCAGTTTTTTTTATGTCAAAGATGCACTACGCACTGGGAAGCCAATTGTCGATAAATCATGGACATTGTTGAGTCCGACCTTCATGTAGGCACTATTTTGATTGCCCAAGAGCTGAAGATTGCAGAAAAACCGTTTTGAACCATTTGCATAATACTGGTCACAAGAAGAAATTGGATGTATAGGTACCACACGAATTGACGCAAAAAAACCTTATGGACCTAATTTCCATCTGCGAATTGCTGCAGAATCGTTACAAAATCTACCCATTTTCAAAGCAGTTGGGGACTGGTGATGATCATTTACGACAACGTCAAGCAAAAACGGTCGTAGTTGAAAGGCGGTGAGCCGGCGGAAATGGTGGCCAAGCTAGGATTGACGCCCAGGAAGGTTTTGCTGTGAGTTTGGTGAGATGGGCAGTGAATTATCTACTATCAACTGCTCTCCTACGGCATAACGGTTAACTCAGAACTTTACTGTCAACAGTTGGACCGTCAATCGCCCAGAAGCGGCTAGCTTTAGTCAATAGGAGAGGAATTGTGTTTGATCAGGACAACGCCAAATCACACTCATCGAAAGTGACTCTCCAGAAGCGTTGAGATGTTTTTATGCATTCACCTTATAGTCCGAACCTGGCACCAAGTGATTGCTATCTGTTTTTATCAATAGCGGACAATTTTGCTGGTGAAATTCGCTTCAACAGAGGATTGTGAAAATATCAATGTAAGGAATTTCCTCGATCTGATTGAATTACGCGAGTAGTCAGGTCAATGAATCAGATTGCTTAATACCAATACGGAACGTTGTTAAATTCGCAAACGTATCATCAGTATGATCGATGAATTCATTCCGAATACAGTGAGTTGCAATATTGTGAAATTTATCTAACAACAAATTAGTGAATAAGAACATTGAATGTTGTTTCTTTGTTATTTACAGGTAGGATTAATATTCTAGATCATGTATGTAAGTGTAAATAGTGTATATAATAATAAAAGCTTTGTTATTTACAGAGAAACACAGCTGTTTTTATTACAACCAGAAAGATACTTAATAACATTATAAAACAACATTCTGGTTTTAAATCACTATGGAAAAGTTGAAGTTCACATTCAAAATGCTGGCTGCTTCAGATGGAAAGTCAAATGTGCTTTGTGTGACCAGAATAACTACAACGGATGGAAATACATTCAAAATCCCAAATGAGTATTCAAATGCATTATTACATGTAGAATTACTAAAAACTGCGGCATATACAAAAATCAAGAAAACTTGCTCACAAAGAGGCCAAACAAGGAGAGTGTGGGTGAGTTTAACAAAAGAAATGAGAAATACTTATTTCGATGAGGATGGAAATATCCAGTTTGAAAGCGTATACTTAGAGGAAGTGAGTGAAGAAAGCAGTGACACAACTACAAGTACTAGTGCTCCAGAACATTCATTAGAAAAATTATTAGAGAAGATACTGAAGAAAAACCAAGAAAATAGTGGAGAGAGAAATGTGGGTAAATTGGCCACAGAATTTACTATCGGAAAATTTGATGGAAAAAATGCAAATGCAGAGCAATGGTTAAGAAGTTTTGAAAAAGAATGTGAAAGATTCGAAATTGATGAAAATTGTAATAAAATAGAAATTTTGAAATCATTTATGGAAAAAGTTGCTGCAGATTGGTATGATTGTACTCTATTGAAACTCACTATCACAGCAGAATGGAATGATTGGAGAGAAAATTTTTGTAAGACTTTCTCATGTAAAGGTTGGTCTCCAATAAAATATGCAATAGCATTTAGATATCAAGCGGGCTCACTATTAGAATATTCTATGAAGAAGGAAAAATTACTATTACAAGTAAGAAAAACTATGGATAGTGATACGCTTGTTGATCTTATTGCTATGGGTTTACCCAACTTCATATTAGACAAAATTGATAGAGAAAAAATAGTAAAATCTGAAGATCTACATAATGAATTGAATAAATTAGAACATTTAACCATGAAAAAAAATTCAGAAGTCAAAAAGTTTAAGCCTGACTTTAAAGGAAAAACGGAAAAAATACCTTGTAAAATATGCAAAGATAATAACAAAGGAACAAGATTTCATCCCGAAATGGAATGCTGGTTTAGAGACCCAGAAAAGAAAGGTAACAAACTGAGACAAGTAAATAACTTAACTTTAGATGTAGAATTAAGTACCGATGATACAAAAAACTAATCGTACCACCATTAATTGAACTCAAAATTAGGTTGAATGATATTTTGGAAATACCTGCAATTTATGATCCAGGATCAAATGTATCATTGATAAATGCTAAATTGATTAATGTAAAGACAAAAAATGGCTATAAAAAGAAAACTAATTTGAGAACGATTAATGGTGTTCATGAAACAGATGGTATGGTAAAATTAAAAATAAAAATATTAAATATAGAAAAATATGTAAACGTGTTCATAATCAATAATGAAAATTTCAAGTACAATTTCCTTATAGGCCTAGATTGTATTCAAAAATTTAAGTTGATACAAAATGAAAGATTAGAGATAGAACAAAAAGATTCCGAATCTAATATATTAATGAATGAGTATCAAATTAATTTTAATGAACATGTAGAGATAAATACTTTTAATATTTCAATGAATCATTTGAATAATATTGAAAAAAAAGTTATAACAGATTTAGTAAACAAATATAAAAATATTTTTGCTAAAGATAAGTACGATATAGGTACCGTAAAAGACTATGAAGCAAGAATTGATCTCATAGTAGATAAATATTGTAGTAAAAGGCCTTATAGATGTACAATTGATGACAAGAAAGAAATAGAAGTACAAATATCTCAATTACTTGAAAAAAATTTGATAGAAGAATCATATAGCCCTTTTGCTGCCCCGGTAACTTTAGCCTTTAAAAAAGATGAAAATAGAAGATCAAGATTATGCATAGATTTTAGAGATTTAAACAGAATAATAGTCCCTCAATCACAACCGTTCCCATTAATAGAAGACCTAGTAATCAAAACAAGAAACTGCAAATTTTTTTCAAAGCTTGATATTAATTCTGCTTTTTGGTCAATCCCTTTACGAATTGAAGATAGAAGAAAAACGGGATTTGTAACCCAAGAAGGTCACTTCCAATGGACTTGCCTACCATTCGGATTAAAAACATCTCCGGCCATTTTCCAAAGAATTCTTAGTAATATAATAAGAAAACACAAATTATCAGAGTTCACAGTTAACTATATAGACGACATTTTAATATTTTCAAAATCCTTTGAAGAACATATAGATCATTTGACACAGTTATTAGAAGCAATCATGAAAGAAGGATTTCGATTAAAACTCTCGAAATGCACATTCGCACTCGACTCAGTACAATATTTAGGCCACATAATAAAACATAACACGATCTCGCCAATGAAGGATAATTTAATATCGATAAGAAATTTTCCTGTGCCAAAAAATAGAAAAAATGTTCGACAATTTTTGGGTAAAATTAATTTTTACAACGAATACATACCAAAAAATTCAATAACTTTAGACCCACTACATAATTTACTGAGAAAAGGACAGGAATTCATTTGGTCAGAAAAATGTCAAAATGTATTTGATTATATGAAAAATTTTCTTTGCACCCAACCAGTTTTAGCCATTTTCGATCCAGGCTTACCGATTCATATATATACAGATGCAAGCTTGCAAGGCATAGGTGCCGTTTTGAAACAACCACAACTGAACGAAAATAGTAAAACAGAAAAACCAATAGCATATTTTTCCAAGAAATTGAACGAATCACAGAAAAAGAAAAAAGCAATTTATTTGGAATGTATAGCAATAAAAGAATCCGTAAAGTATTGGCAACATTGGCTTATAGGTAAACACTTCAAAGTATTTTCAGATCACAAACCTCTAGAAAAGATGAATATAAAAGCTAGAACTGACGAAGAACTAGGAGATCTCACTTATTACTTGTCGCAATTTGACTTTGAGATAATTTATCGCCCGGGCAAGGATAACTTAGAAGCAGATTGCTTAAGCAGAAACCCGGTGCTAGACGCTGAAGAAGAAGAAGACAAGATAAAAGTGGTGAACTTAATAAAATTAGAAGATATTTTAGAAGACCAGAAGCAGAATAAAGATATAAAAATCAATAAAAATGGACTGAGAATGGACAGTGAAAATAATTTGTGTTATAAAAAAGCAAGAAATAAAGAGAAAATTTTCCTGTCAGAAGAATTCAGTGAAAAACTAATTAAGGACACACACAATGAATTTGGTCATATTGGAATAAATCAAATGAAAAACAAAATACTCACTCATTATACAGCAGCAAATATATCAGAAAACATAAGAAAAATATGTAGATATTGTGAGGTTTGCATAAAAAATAAAACAAGAGGACAAAACAAAATTGGCTTAATGTCACATCTTGGGCCCGCAAAAAAACCATTCGAAATAGTCTCCATAGACACAATAGGTGGATTTGGTGGCTCAAGATCCACGAAAAAATATTTACACCTCCTAGTAGATCACTTTTCAAGGTATGCTTACATATTAACATCGAAAACACAAAATGCAAATGATTTTGTTAAACTAACAGAAAATGTACTAAAAGATCACGATATTCAAATACTTTTGACAGATCAATATCCAGGTATAAACTCTAAAGATTTCAAAAATTTTTTAGTGAAAAAAGGGATTACAATGATTTTTACAGGAGTTAATGCACCATTCTCGAATGGTTTAAATGAAAGACTCAACCAAACCTTAGTAAATAAGATAAGATGTACAACGAACGAAGGAAAAAATAAGCATGCATGGACAACTGTAGCTCATAACTGCATAGATCAATACAATGAAACTGAGCATACAGTGACGAAATTTAGTCCAAAATATTTATTAGAGGGCGAAGATACATCAATATTACCGAATGAACTGAAAAAAAATAAAAATTATAATCAACTAGAAAACGATAGAATGACTGCATATAGGAATAGTATAAAATATCATGAGTATAATAAGAAATTATATGACAAAAATAGGAAGGAGTTCGACTTTAATGTGGGAGATTTAGTGTACATTGAAAATGGCAATAGAATGAACCGGAAGAAATTAGATGAAGTGAGAATCGGGCCATATAAAATTTTGAAGAAGATATCGAATTCAATATATGAAATTGATATAGGACATAAGAAATCAGAATCAAATATATTTCACATTTCGAAGCTCATTCCAAAACCTTGTTAATGAAAACCTTAGCATATACTTAAATATAAATTTATATAATTTTTGCAATATTGTAATTCACGCAAAATTTTCTTGTACCAAAAAAAATTTTTGTCTTGAGGGGGGAGATGTAAGGAATTTCCTCGATCTGATTGAATTACGCGAGTAGTCAGGTCAATGAATCAGATTGCTTAATACCAATACGGAACGTTGTTAAATTCGCAAACGTATCATCAGTATGATCGATGAATTCATTCCGAATACAGTGAGTTGCAATATTGTGAAATTTATCTAACAACAAATTAGTGAATAAGAACATTGAATGTTGTTTCTTTGTTATTTACAGGTAGGATTAATATTCTAGATCATGTATGTAAGTGTAAATAGTGTATATAATAATAAAAGCTTTGTTATTTACAGAGAAACACAGCTGTTTTTATTACAACCAGAAAGATACTTAATAACATTATATCAATATTTGCCAATAGAGACTAGGTGTCCTATGAGAGAGGCATATTGATATTACCTTCAAAATGGCAATGAGTTATCGAAAAAAACGGCGCATATTTGACCTAAATTGGATCATTCTAACTATGGTACTTCAAGCATTATTTTCAATGCAAAAATAACGGATTCCTTCTTACTCTTGACAAACCTTACTGTTCAGTGTTTTTGACGTTGATGATCAATTCAAAGAGATCATTAGCAGATAAAACAAAATATAAATCGTTCCGATAAAGGTAGAACAGGTACAAACAATAATATAAATAAAAACGACGAAAAAGACAAGAATCTGTGAATAATCCAGAGATAGGATGACCCTATAAGGATTTCCTGTCTAATACCCCTCTGTTTGTGACTCCAGATCGACTTATATTGGCCACTGAAGGTTTGTTTATGTAATGGCCTGACCATTGCACTAGTAAAGTGCGAATCGAACGTTCTGATATCCGAAGAACGGTGTAATAGCCGAATAACCGTTTCTAGTAGCCACCCATTCCACAAAGCTCCCCTTTTTTTCCAACGCTCTACATGGATTGCATTCTGCCGGTATATTCCTATCGAATTGTTTTATTCCTCGCCATTCCTAGACCACTGGACGGTGGTTATGTGCTTGATTATTGCCGAATCTACAATTCCTAAAAGTAATATAGAACGTATGAAATAGGTTATTTTATATAAAATTTTACGGCTCGTTCCGAAAGTTATTTCCTCGTCAAATAAGGCCATTTTCATTCACTGGATTTGTTTCATTTTGTTCTTAAAACTTCCGTAACTGTGCATCAATTTTATTGGACAATTGGGTGAATGAATTTCCAACCTTTTCCATGTGAGTTGAATTGCAGTCTTTGTTAGAATTTTTATACGCTTTGTTATGTGGGGCACTGTGGATTCACGGCTTGGCTTGATTTTCAAGCTATTTAGCTTGAGCTTGACTTGAAATCAAGCTACTTGATTTTTAGCAGTTTTATGGTGTAGTGTCTCATCAATAAAAAATTATGAAATGAGAAGGAACCTTGCAAAAAACACTTTCATTTATTAAACTCATTGTATAAAGAACCGAAAATATCAAATTTTTGAAATAGAAACATAAATTCATCATCATGATCGTACAACCCTTTGCGTCCATTGTTGGACATAGGTCTCTCCTAAACATAAATTAAATCACTATAAATCATAACAAAATATAAAATATTAAAAAAAAAATGAGTTTATTAATATTGAGAAACCTTCAGACTTTGTTTGGTTCCATAATTTCCCATCCAGGATCTAAGATACATGAGGCATCTTATAGATTTGTCGCCTAACCTATTGCGAGTTTTTGTAACTGTAAAAACAGCTATGGAAAATTGTCTTTCAACAGGAACTGAAGATGCTGGCGTTGATAAAATATCCTTGGCCATTTGGTCCAAGTTTGGAAAGATATTTCTGAAACTACCAAAATCTTCCAATAGATTTCATAGTAATGTGCGAAAACTACTGATAAAGTCACACTGGCGAATGCTTCAGTACCTCGGCGCTGGAGGAATCCCCTTATTTAGTCTAAGATTGCAGAAATATATGCCGTGTGACGCGTGCATATCAAGCTCAAGTAATATCAAGTAACTTGATATCAAGTCAAGCAATAAATATCTAAAATCAAGTCAAGACAAGCTCAAGTTGTAATGTAAAAAGTCCTTGGCCGTTTTAGCCAAGTTTGGAAAGATATTTCTGAAACTACCAAAATCTACCAATAGGTTTCATAGAAATGTGAAAAAACTATTAATACAGTCACACTGGCGAATGCTTCAGTCTCTCGGCGCTCGAGGATTCCCTTATTTAGTCTAAGCGCGCACGAGATTGCAGAAATATATACCGTGCGGCGCGTGCATATCAAGCTCAAGTAATATCAAGTAGCTTGATATCAAGTCAAGCAATAAATATCTAAAATCAAATCAAATCATGCTCAAGTATGTAATTTTTCACGAGCTTGATTTTCAAGTCAAGTAGTTGGTTAAAATATCAAGCTATTTGGCTTGATGCATCCCTATTTCTACTCTACAATGAACCAACACTTTTCGGAAAAGGCTAAATTGAAGGATAAAGAGAAATTTTGTCTCTCTCTGACTATGAAATATAAAAACTTGGTTCAAAAATGTAAGACAAGCACCGATTTGAATGTCGAAGCTCTTTGATATTGTTAAAGAATAACAAGTCTTTCTTTCCGAAAATTCTTCAAGCAAAAATATGTTTTTCCTTTCGATGAAAGTTATTGAAAAGTGAAATCTAAAGAAGCTACTGTGAGATGAAACAATTGTCATTTGTAGAATTAGAAAGTGGAAGAAGAATAACTGGCATTTAATAATTTCAGCCATTACTGAGAGGTAGCTGATCATGATGAAACAAGTTTCATATTTTCGTTGTTGATGAGGATTACATTATGTAAACAATTTTATTGGTATTTGAAACATAGAATATATAGCACATGTTTCAATAAAAATACTATTTCGTGGCTCTCATAGATCAGCAATATTACAAATATGGTACAGAATAGTTTTCTCTTATTATGCAGTAAGCAGAAATTTTTCAGTTTATATTATACAATAAACGATAGCATCATTTCAACATGGTCAAGAAAAACAGCGTCTCAACCCTGAACTAGCGAGACGTTATCTAAGACGGATGTTGTACAGGAGACAAAAACAAAGAACCTCGCAGGACATCGTAGACAGTGATTAAGTTTCAATAATCAATTAGACAAAAGCCAGAAGGAACATTTTCGTGGAAAATAGGAGATGTTTTCCGTCTATTAAACACAAAGGATACATCAGCACCTTTATCCTGTCCACCCTTAATTCGGACTGTCGTGAGTGGTTCTCTTCAGGACGATAGGAGAAAACGAAGCTTTTAACTTGAATCAATACAAGATGTCCTGCTATCGCCAGGACATATATCTTTGCTTACAAGGGCACCGCTAGTTACCCACGTCTTTCTCTCTCTTCCGTGAGATTTATAACTGTACAGAAAACAAAAAATAAGGCAGAAATAAATAAATAAACTGGGAACCATTTATACTTCATGTTTACATGCCCCCATGTAGGATGTCGGTTTTGGAGATAGTTGTATATCCAAGGAAATATTGCGATTTCCATTTGTCATAAGAAAAATGCAAATTCGGATTTCTCGTTGGTGCACTGAAATACAGAATTGATAAATTTAATGGAATTTCTGTTGGATCAGTATTAAATCTGGAAGAAAACTTTATTTATGGGGGGTACTTTTTCCTGTTATGCAGTATGGAGAAAAAATTGCTCGTTTTGATTTTGGTTGAAAAATATTCAATCTGAGTAGTGGGCTAAATCTGCTTAATGGTTTAGAGTTCACTCTTTCTGAGATAGAGGCACGTTCACCCATTATTACCTCCAACATGCATTCCACATGAATATAGCTGTAAAAAAATTGCTCGCTTCAGATCATATAAAGGCTAGTATCAATTCGTGCAAAGAAATGCTCATGACATCTAATAGGGATACCTCGAAAGACGTTTATATGACGCATTTGTAATATATGTATATGGACGCCAAACAGCAGATGAATATATTGGTCTTGCAAGATGCACCTAAAGTTCTGGCTACTTTACCATTAGAGCAAATTGAACAGTCAATTCTGATTGCTACGTAATCATTTGTTAACCTGGAGTGTTTGCGAAAATTAAAAAAAAACTGCGCAGAAAAATCATCCATCTTCATCAAATCCAGATTGGCATCCAATTACCAATGATCAGCTGGGTAGACAGAATAAGTAACAACATAGTTCTCAATCGCATGCCCAAAGATTTAGAAGTAGTTAAAACAATCAAACGACGCAAATTGGAATACTTTGGTCATATCATAAGGCACCCAGAGAAATACGAGATCTTATATCTCATTATGGAGGGAAAAATCCTGGGCAGGCGTGGTCCAGGAAGAAGGAGAACATCGTGGTTGAAGAATTTGAGGCAGTGGTACGGGAAATCTACAGTACAACTTTTTCGAGCAGCTATCAATAAAGCAAAAGTTGTCAACATGATGACCAATGATCGTTGAACGGTCATGGTATCAGAAGAAGAAGAAGACTTCTTATTGCTTCCTCATATAATAATAATAATAATAAATTGCCTTATTTAAAGAAAAGAAAAATACATATCAAGAGGCGAAGTTTAGCATAGCTACTTTTACTCAACTTCTTTGAAAAAAGAAAAAAAAAACAAAAATTTGTAAAAACAAAAAAAAAGTACAATTATTGAGAATAATTCGATAACTGAACATGAAATTATATTCTGTTGAAAACATCAGGAAAAATAAATATAAAGAATATATGTTTCAACACCAACACCAAAAGAAACGGTGAGCCGTCAAAACATATGTTTTGGACCTGCCTGATTCGAATTAAAAAAATAATTTCGAAAATTAGTTTAAACGTCCGGAAGAGTGTACTAACCTTCATGAAGAATAATTTAAGAAACAATGAGGCCGTTTGAACTATATCTATGGCATGTTTTCCTAACCTTTTTGGAAATATGAAAAGGAACCCTAGTATATCTGACAATTTTCAAGGAGATAATAATTAATAAATAACAAACCATTCCGTAATAGTTGTTTTCTCCTTATAAATTAATATTCAGAACATCTCTCCTCCCAGCAACGAAATTCAGATGATCTCGTCCGCAATGATGTTGAAAATGAACAACGATCACCTCATCTTTGCGAACGCAAGCCCAGCACAACAGAGGACATGAATAAGTGCCCCCAAATGATCCAAGAGACGACTGGGGACAAGCAGAAGCGTCATTATGCAGTAGCTCCACCGCAACACTGAAGTTGTCTACGAAAACACGGGGCAAATGTAAGAATGAGAATTTGCATGATAATGTGCACCGTCAAAGTGGCTCTTCTTAAGATTCGTCCTACAATATGGACCGGATTGCGCAACAATGGGGATATTTCCAGCATCACCTTTATTGCCTCTTCTCTGCAAAATTGGAATAGGTAATGTGGCATGAGATATCGAACACAAAAGAGAGATTGGGACAGAATCAGGAGTGGTCTGAAGCTGGGAGTGAGGGACGCATTCAAATTCAAAAGGGGATGGCGATTTGAAAGTTAGATGTGTGTATGACAGGGTTTCAGGGAATCTGGACGGTATATCTTTAGTAATGATTTGAAAGCAGGAGTTCCATCGCATAACTATCTTTTGAAACATCCTCAAGTTATTAAAAATCTATGAGTTGTCCATGTTTCCTGGAATAAAACTCTTGCATTATGTGAACCAATGAAAAAGTAAAAATTTTCATATTGCAAATCAAAAACATTATCGTACTACTCCTTTTGAACGAACTCTTGAACCAACTATGCCTCCAACAAATGCCTAGAGATGCAGTGACGGCTCGTCAGGGTCGGCAGGGTCGGCCGGGCCGACCCAAAAATTATCGGGAAATAGAAAATAATTCTAGATATTCAATTCATTCAAACTCAATCGGAGTTATCGATTTCGATATCCAAATTCCCTCGGTAATGAATATTTCCAGTCAGAACAGGAAAATATAACTTATACCGGCCAATATTTTCTTTCGGACCCACCTAATATTCGATTTCCAAAGCATCCAGCGTTGTTATTCCCTTTAATAAATTGTAACAAACCACAATCGTAAATGGTTACTTTTCGTAACATCACCCCAAACAAGTAATTCCAGAATTGTACGTAACACCGTAACATTAGGTCTGAAATGTAACACAAATGTTACAATTATACAATTGCAACTCCTGGAATGTCACTGAAAGCATCTCATCACGTTAGGTCGGCCAAGAGCCGATGGCGGAACCAGCGCTACCGAGAGCGCTACGTAAAGGAAAAGATACTACGACATACGCCCAGAATACGACCACTCAGTAGAACGGCACAACAACTCGATGTTAGGTCGCTTCCCAATACACAGGGTCGGCTGGCCGGTTATCCTATTGCAGAGCGTCAAGCAGCAACTTTTCACAGTTTATTTCAAATATTTCATAATTACACCTGCCTTGGTGGCAGCAGCAGGTTGGTTCCTGACTGCCAAAGCTAAGGTACCGGGTTCGAATCCCGGCAAGGGCATGGATGGTTGTGTATGTCCTTAGTTTGTCACAAAAAAAAAAAACAAAAATTGTCTAGATTTAAATGTAGTATGACTGAGTAGTATGCAATAAAAACGTGTCGAGACTTGATCTGTGTACATACCGAGAAATGGTGAGCACATTAAAGAGAGGAATGAATGAATGAATATTTGATAATTAAATGAATGGTTAATTATGAGACATTATGTCTTAATCAGAAAAGAACTTATTTATGCCGATCGATAGTAGCTATTGATTTTCCAGATCATGAAAATATAATGATAATATGATAATAATATAATGAAATTCCCTAAAGCATAGTGTTTATTTATTTTTTTTTTATATAATTTACACTTATATCCGGTTATCCGGACGCCAAGGCATCAAGGATAACCCTCTTTTTGGTCAATGGGGGTATACGACCTTCCGTAATATATTCACGGTTCCCAAAATCATTTTATATATATATATATATATATATATATATATATATATATGTGTGTGTGTGTGTGTGTGTGGCCGACCCACATCTCGAGGGCACGAGCCGTCACTGTAGAGATGAAAATATGTGATAGACAGACTGGAAATATAAGATTGAGCCATGAGTGAGAAGAGAAAGTGTTCGTCTTTCACAGCTAGAGTCTCCGAGGGCATCGCTAGAGTGAAGGCTTCCATCAAGCAGGCTCAACTTTATTCTTAACTAAATCTAAACTTTGTAGATTTTGCAAGATGCAGGTGATCCTCCAACAAATTGTTCCTATTTTGATTTGGTGGAAAAGAAATGAAGGTCAACTCCATCTCGCAGTATTCTCATAAGTATAACCGATATCACCTATAAATGCTCTTCAAAGCCCAAAAGGCATAGCCTGGTGTGGAGTCTCTTTTACCAGCATCATTGAGTCTCACACTCTTGAATGGGGTGACATCATTCTTGAAGTGAATTCTGACCTGTACTGTGACATGGTGAGGATCGAGCAATTCATTGAATAGCATGGTGCTGAGGACCTCTTCTTCACAAACCTTCTTCAGAGATGTTCTCCGAAATGTGATCTTCTTATGCAAGCAGTATCCTCTGCGCTATCTAGATTTCAACCTCTTCTGTTATCTGTGGCAGTAACTCCAAGCCAAGGTTTTCAATCATTGTCCTGGCGTTATCCTGATGGAACACATTTCCTTTCCTCTTGGCCAAAGCTGTCCGCTACTGGGTGATTGCTTACTTCAGACGGTCCAGTTGTTGACAGTACAGTTTCGAGTTAACAGTTGTGCCGTAGGGGAGCAACTCATAGTACATAATTCCCTGTCAATCCCACCAAACTCACAGAAAAAACTTCCTTGGCGTCAATTCTAGCTTGGCTACCGTTTCCGCCGGCTCACCTCGTTTCGACCAAGACCGTTTTCGCTTGACGTTGTCGT
This sequence comes from Harmonia axyridis, assembly GCF_914767665.1. Classification (NCBI taxonomy): domain Eukaryota; kingdom Metazoa; phylum Arthropoda; class Insecta; order Coleoptera; family Coccinellidae; genus Harmonia; species Harmonia axyridis. The sequence goes on from NC_059503.1 coordinate 12,177,616, forward strand.
GAGTGATCACTTCTCGTCACCAGTCACCAACTACTTCGAAAATGGGTCGATTTTGTTGCGATTTAGCAGCGCTTCACAGATGGAAATTTGGCCTATGAGTTTTTTTCGTTAACTCGTGTAGTACCCATACATCGAGTTCCTTCTTGAGACCAGCCTCATACAAATGATTCTAAACGGTTTTTTGTGCAATCTTCAGCCTGAGCAGAATCTGTATTGACCATCAATTCTTTGTTCATTCGACTGAATTGATAAAAGTTTTGTGAACTTTGCTCTTAATCTAAGTAGTAACTCCCCTAAGCAAAATTTTCCTGAGAAAGTAATAGATGCTAATGAAATGCAAAAATTATCGAAGCGTTTGATGCTACAATTACAAGATAAATCCCCTGGATTCATTCATTTCCATACATGGATTGAACCAATCCCTAGTTTTCCATTCTTGAGCCATTTCATTCAATTCCGCGAGAAGATTAGGATCTAGTCCCCTCCTGTCTTGACTTTAAGCTATTAGAATTTTCCAACAGGAGATAATCAAAGGCATTTGCATCAGAAATACCTTCGAGTGAATCTGCTCTGCGGTCTTGATGGTGAAGGAGATAAGTAACAACTCGGAGTCGAGAGGTCGAATGAAGTTACCTCATTTGTAAATATATAAAACTGCTCTACCCTCTCTCACATCTCTTTTCTGGAGTAGAACGTTCAGATTAAGTTGGAACCGCTGAATTTCCCTTTGTGGATACTTCAGCTGAGATTAAGAATAGAGGAGGAAAACATGTTTAGAATAATGATACATTCAATACCATTATTTCAACTGATAGAGATTGAAAAGAAAAAGTGAACATACCTCAATTCCTACAAAGCTAAAGGAAATCAGCATTTCTGTCAAAGAATTAATAAAGCTCTGAAATTAGCGAGCTCCTGAGTTCTTGTGCAGTTGCTAAGTTACAAAATTCATCCTGAGAACTTGATGATACTCAGAGTACTCATGTAATGGGTGTTTTTTTCGAGGTATATAACTTTAAGTTGGCATTACTGTTCAAGATGGCGAACGATTCAACAGCTGTCAAGTGATTTATTCTCAGTTTGGTTTGGCAATTCATCATGAATAGACTCACGCCTGAACAACGCTTGCAAATAGTGCAATTTTATTTCGAAAATAATGGTTCTGTGCGGAATACGTATCGCGCACTACGTCCATTTTATTTTGTTTAGCGATGAAGCGCACTTCTGGTTGAATGGCTACGTCAACAAACAAATCTGCCGCATTTGGAGTGAAGCTAATTCTCAAGTGCATGTCGAAATACTGTTACATCCAGAAAAACTGACTGTTTGGTGCGCTTTATGGGCTGGTGGAATCATTGGTCCGTACTTCTTCAAAAACGATGATGGCCAGAACGTTACAGTCAATGGTGATCGGTATAGAGCCATGATTACTAGTTTTCTCATTCCTGAATTGAACAACCATGATGTCCAGGAGCTGTGGTTCCAACAAGACGGCGCAACATGTCACACAGCTCATGCCACAATCGATTTATTGAAAGACACGTTTGAAGACAACATTCGCCGTGTTATTGCCGATATACGGAATGTTGGAAAAAGTCATCGAAAATTGGACGTCCAGATTGGACTACATCTGAGCCAGCCGTGGCGGTCATATGCCAGAAATGATATTTAAAATGTAATGCCACAAGATTAACTTGCGGATAAATAAAATTCATGTCAATCGAATAATCCATCGTTGTTTTATTGCAATTCAAAGTTCTATAGCTCTAAAGAAAACACTCTTTATAACAAAGTGTTCACCCTTTCAGATTCTGGTTTGCTCTGCTTCCAAATTCTAAGATCTCCTTTTTTGCGTGTGGACTTCTTTGACATCTGACGTTGTTGATATTCTTTATCTATATACGAAATTCTAAGAATATCTGAGTGATAGCTCTACACTACACGGATATTATGACAATTGTATTTATAAGCACAGAACAATGATAGGTGAGAACTGATAGCATTGGAATAGCTTTCTAGAACATAATACCATTTCCATTCAGATAACCACAAATTGTCCAGAAGTCGATGTATAGATTCAAGGCAATAATATTATTATTTCAGATTATTGTACTCAATATAATGTATACAAAGAGTTCATTTCAAAACGATAATATCGGCAACGTTCAGCGTATAAATGATGGTCTTATCTCAATAAAATGTATCGAATTATAACAATTTTATCAACAGTTAGGTATTCATGACAAATACTGAAATCAGTTCTTCGATATAAACAATTTGAAATAGAGATATCTGATGAATTGTAGGTATCTTGAAATTGTTGCAATTATTTCCTATATTTTATCTGGTCACTCTTTGCATTCTGATCGTTTTGTTTTGATTTATCCTATAAACTTCCCGTTGGATTTTTATCACCTAGTCGTCGATAAAAGTAGAAATATTGTGTGAGTCATCGATGAAGAGAACAAAGGCTTGATTCACCCAATATTTTTTTCAATTTATGTGACTTGAACTAGTCATGAAAATTATTTATTAGATTGAATGTAAATAAGGAACGAATGAGATATCAATTTCACAATTTTTATAGATTTGTGTCTATTCGTAAATGAAGTAGAGTTTGCCACCTGCTGTAATATAATAACTATTATATCTCGAAATGGTACTCGTTAAGAAAAGCTATCATTATTAACCCGCATTCTAAGAAATATACTTCATTCAGTAGACAATTAAGTTTTGGAGAAAAATAATCAATTTTAACAATATGAATATTATAACTCATCAAGTATTACATGGACAGTAAGTAGATAACCTAAACAATATAGACAAACATTAAGTTGACAAATTTACATTTCCAGAATTCTTCCATGCTGTAGTAAGCATTTTGGACCAGAAAACTTTTGAGTTTCTAGTGATTTCTACAGCTTTCATGCCATTTAGGTTACAGATGATACGCGGAGCATTCTTCTGCTTGAAACAGTTCCTCCTTCCAAGAATAAAATTTCGTAATTAATAAGGCTGTGGAAAAAACAAAGTAGGATGTCTTAGCTGCGATTTTTGGTCCTCCTGATCGTATACGTTGCAACCGATAGTCTCTTGATCAGGTGTTTAATATGTGCATGAAATTTTAGAGTCGGCTGCAGTATGACGCTCAGATACTTCAAAGTGGTATAGACTGTTGAAAGAGTCTGAAATGTGATATGTTTGGTTCTGTCTTTGTTCACTTTGAAGTTGTTCGAACTAAACCAGTTCTTCGCTTATTGACTTATTATCAGGGATTTAATCTCTAATTCCTCCTGATGTTCTCCCTTGTCCAAGAAGGATGAGTCATCAACGTACAAATATTGGGTACATTTGAGGGTAAGTCATTTATGTATAATAAAAATAGTATCGGTCCCAAAATGGACCCTTGAGGCACTCCGAACACTATCTCTTTCCATTCTTCCATAGTATGTCACGATCTATCGAGTCGAATGCTTTGCTCAAGTCAAACGCCATTAGTTCACATTTTTTACCCATGTTGAAACCATCGGCTATTTCAAGCAGAAAGTCTTAGAGAGTACCAAAAGAATTGTTAGGTTGTTTTTTGGTCCCTCTGTGGATAGACACTATTTTTGCCATTTTGAGCTGTTAAGTAAAGTAGCCGTCATTGAAACATCTGGTCAGTATCATACCGAGTGGTTCAGCTATACAAAGAAGAATCTTCTTGAGAAGAGTCGAGGATATCGACCGAAACCATATCAGGACAATCCGAAGGCTGTCCAAAACGATTTATACCAACTCCAAAACGCCGATTCGCCACTAAAATTTCCTTTCAATAAAATATAATCAACTGATTCACGTGCAAATTAAGTCATTCATTTGTTTTCCCCTGTTTGATTCAGCTCCTTTAATGGAATTGACCCCGGCGGCTAGAAAAGATTCCGAAAGCATCCTGAAGATGAAAAGGGTCGGAGGGTAGGCTAGAGTAGACAGATTTTCCGTCTAATGTCCCGGTCCAGTGTTTTATAGAGCGATCTTTGAATCGAGAAGTCCCCCTTTTTTCTCGTTCTCCTGAATTATTTCCCTTCAAGGGCGATCCCGGTATTAGCATAAAACGGGGCTTTATAACAAATTGGAGCCTTTTAGCGAGATGCATAATTACTTTAACCTATCTGCGGTGAGGCGAAACGTATAATGAAACGAAAAAATACCTGACAGTATTTAATTTGAAGAGACATTTGCATTTTTCTTGTAGCTGTTTTCTCCCTCTTTCTGTCCCACGTTTAATTCTTATAATTTGTCGGACTGGGTTCAGAAGGTTGGGCCGGAATTAAGCTCCTTTTTACGACATCTGAAGTTTCCTGCTGATTTTTCCTTTTTTGTTTCAGATACACTCGGGCTGTCAACCTCATTATGCGCTGGTGAGTTTGTACCCTTAACTATTTACTTCTTAATTAATTAGGATGGTCTTGCTTTTTGGTTTCATTCCGAGTGAGGAATTTAAATGTTGATATAAACTTGTAATTTGGTAGTGATATCCTGAATATTTCTTGGAAGTTAGTTATAACGGTGTTTTCAATAAGAATTATTCAATTTAAAATGGTTATAATGGCAACACTGTGCATTATTTTTTCGATATTTCTTATGTCATTTGTGTTTATGAGGTTATGCAATTTAATCGCTTCAATAACTTTCTGAAATTGTTAAATTATCATCCATGAAATCTTCTTAAATTTCTCTCAATATTCACAAATGAACAAGGATTTCAACAGGACCATTTTACAATTTCTAAACGTCGTTGAATCGTTTATCTTTCTATGGTTGAATGCCATAACCTCATTAATAAAAATGACATAAGAAATGTCAAAAAATAACACGCGGTGTTGGCATGAAAACCATTTTAAATCGTATAATTTCAATTGAATCGCCCCTTACATGGTAATCTACAATTCACAGGTCCAAAACGTGAAATTAGGCGGTCACCAAACATGTCTTTCAATAAATCGATTGTGGCACGAGCTGTGTGACATGTTGCGCCGTCTTGTTGGAACCACAGCTCCTAAACATCTTGGTTGTTCAATTCAGGAATGAAAAAGTAGTAATCATGGCTCTATACCGATCACCATTGACTGTAACGTTCTAGCCATCATCGTTTTTGAAGAAGTACAGACCAATGATTCCACCAGTCCATAAAGTGCACCAAACAGTCAGTTTTTCTGGATGTAACGGTGTTTCGACATACACTTGAGGATTAGCTCCACTCCAAATGCGGCAGTTTTGTTTGTTGACGTAGCCATTCAACCAGAAGTGCGCGATACGTATTCCGCACAGAACCATTATTTTCGAAATGAAATTGCACTATTTGCGATCGTTGTTCAGGCATGAGTCTATTCATGATGAATTGCCAAATCAAACTGAGAATAAATCACTTGACAGCTGTCTAATCGGTCGCCATCTTGAACAGTAATGCCAACTTAAAGTTATATACTTCGAAAAAAAACACCCGATACATCAAAATTTGAAATCTGAAAAATTAGGTTTATTTTCGATTTACTGCTCAAATTTTCTTTGGTTCTGAAGAGCCAACATCACAAAGTTTTCACGAGATTGTAATTGTTGTCATTGAGATATTGAGTATCGTTTTTTTAATATTTTTCATATGAATTTCTTCTGGCTCTGGAAATGTGATGAACGTGAACTTTGCATTGAGCCTCAAACTTTTATACCGCACATATGTGCGTTTCTATTGCATTTATTCTGATTCGGATTTCAAAATATGGAAAAAAGTCGACTGGAGCCATATCAGGAAAATGAGGTGGTTATACCATGGGTTTTGATGGGTTTTTGATTGGAAATCCGTTATTTTGTGTTATCGTGCTGCAGTATATTCTCATAAAGTGTAAAAATCTTAAAATACACTTTGAAATAGTAGTGTGTAAGTCTCAGGAAAAATTTCAAGCTGTAAAATCTTTCCAACAGTATTTTCTTGATGAGAATACATATACAGCATATCCCACATACCGAATGTTAGTTCTGCAAATCCTTCATTTCTACAAAAAGATTTTCTATAAGTATAGTTTCTTCGAATATCAACGTTTGTACGTCTTGAGAATAAAACGTCAGTAGACATTCTACGTCGTTGTTTGTGATCAATAAATCCACGTGTCTTGGCAGAAGAATTAATTGCATACTTTGGCTTCTAACGTTTCATTTCAGAAGTAAAATTATAGGTGAATTTACATATTTAAAATTCATTCATTTTACGCTGATATTTGGGTGGATTATGATCGTCGTAAATGCAAATGGATCACTCTGGAGTATGATAGTTTAATGGATGCACCGTAAATTTCATTTCGTCTTCGAGAATCAAACAAAAATCGTTGCCTCTTTGTCTATACCAGTTCTGATGTAGACTTTTAGAGAAATGTCCTACTTTTTGGAAGGTCTCCATCGATGAGACAACAAAATTTCCCACTCTGACGTAGGAATGGTTCATTAATTTTTAGGATTTTTCCGCAGTCTCATAATAAAAGCTTACTTTAACGTACACCAAATTATCCAATAAGGACCCATTTGGATGGCATGATTTCTAATTCTGATGATTGTTGAATATCGGGTGTCCCAAATTCGTTGTCCTGTAAGGGGATCTGTTAATTGTATTGTTACTTAATGAAATGCCTTTGTTTGTGGACTGTATATTTTATGTCATATGGCTTCTCCAGGATCCCAGAATCCCTTTGAGCTATAAAAAAATGAATGACACATTTTCGGGACCTATTTTTGAGATAATTAATTTGGTGAAAACCTCAACCCAATAAGTTCAAACGTTTTTAAGCTTTATATAGGAGAAAAATGGCGTAGAATTAAAATTTCTCATAACTTTTTTATTATTAGTGATATCAACATGAAACAAAAAACCTTCTAGAGGCACTTTTTTAAGTGGAATCCATTGCTGTTATCATTTATTTTATATTGTAATTGGTTTTGAAGATATAAAACAAACTTGTGTTTTTTTAAATGTAAACCATATGAATTTCTATAACAATATAACAATATTAAATCGCTCAATTTTTCCTCTTTCAAAAATTTATAACATGATATATGAATTGCTTGTCAAACTATTCAAATCATCAAAAGTTTCAGAGAGTGGAAGAGTCGATGTTAATTCTTCTATATCGCTGATATCAAACTTTTTGATAATATAATCATCGAAGTTCAGCTATATTCTATGAAAATTTGATACCTAATGATTTTGACATATGAAACAGTTAGATAGGACGTCAAATGCACAGCATGCTTGATTGAAAACTGAAAAATATGTATCGTTATGAAAAATCTGTATCATTATGGATTATTTATTATGGAATGGATTATGGATTATTTAAAAACGGTTGTAGAAAAAGGAATATAATTGGAAAAAATTAACGAGACTGGACGAAATACCTCCAAAAACGCCAAAGTACTTCCGAAACCTGAACTCCGGAGCCACCATAATCTCGGTCCAATCCAGATCCACGGGATCACAAAACCCCCAATGGAAGATTCTATTGACAAAGCATCCCTTGATGAACTTCCGCCGAATGGATTGGAAGGGTTAATTCGTTCCTCCACTTTCACTTAATTCCGGGAGCGTTTGTGAATTTTAAACAATATCCAGTTTTCTCCCGTTGTCAATATTATGATTCGTGAGTAGCATCTCATCTCAATTATGAATACATTAGAAGATGTGTACCGTATATTGGCGCTGGTAATGACAGTGGCGGGATGGGATGGCCCTACATCCTGTATTTTGGGATGAAGTTCGGTAACTCCTAGGTGAATACGTGAGAAGATTTGAGATACCCAGTAGGATATACTACTACTTAATTATTCGTCCACAAATGTCGAAAAGAGTCAATTCATAATGTTGAAATTTTATTTTCTCTATTTCAGTATCGTAATGAGTTCATGACAGTACTAAAAACAGTGCTGTTATGAACTCATTACAGCATTGTTTTCAGTTATATTTTTCGTTTTGTGGTTGATTATATTATATAATTTGGATGGAGTGAAATGATTTGCAATATTATTCGCAATTTCACTTGATTCTGGTGGTGTTAAATCGATTTCGTCAGACATAATTCACGAATTCAATGCATAAGTATCAATTATTTCACAATTTGAAACTTACGATTCAAACTGAAATTCCGTAATCTGTCAATTTTCGTAACAGTCACACCAACTGCCCAAATTCAAAAGTTACTAGGATGTAGAATGAAAATTTTTCATTGATTTATGACAATATTTCACAAGAATTGACTGAAATAGAGAAAATATCGTTTAATACTCGTTTCCGAACGCAATTCCAACACTCAAGCATTCGAAAATTAGCTCCTTCGTTGCCCGTTTTCGAATTTCGCAATCGTTTTGGAGTAGGAGCCCGTTCTGCAACTTGTTTCAGAATGAACTATTACAGAACATTATCTTCTTTAACAATAATAATCATGCTAAGAGGCACCAGACAAATCTCATATAGATATTCAACAAAGTTTTTTAATCGATATTCAACAGAATTTTGTACTTAGTTGAAATAGCATACCTAGGCGATAACCGTCTATAATCTAGATTCAAGACACTGGTGACTAGTAATATCTAGGTAGGTTCAGGGTCCGAGTATCTCGGTTGAGTTCATTAATAGGCAAAATCTGTTCAATATTGTTATATCCATATAAACTTCGGACTTCTCAATAATAGCTAATATACCAATCAAATCAATTCCATGCAAAAGTATGCCGCACACTTCATTAGGAAAAGTGGCCTCCTTTCAAATCGAATTTTAGATATGTTTTAGTCAATTATACAGTGTATTTGAAAATGGTTACAAATCGCCTGAGCGATATACAATCAAGAAATGTTTATGAATCCTTTTCTACACCTTATTCTACATCACATTCGAAAGTTATATTCGAAATATTTTTCAGTACGGAACATTTCGAAAATAACTTTTCTATTCTTTTGAAAGGAACACTCCGTATATTTTTTCGAATGTTATGTAGAATAAGGTGTAGAATAGGATTCATAAACATTTCTTGATTGAATATTGCTAAGGCGATTTGTAACCATTTTCATAATTAGAAAAATGTGAAAAATTGTAAGTAGATTCAATAAAAAATTCCTGTCAACTTTCTTGATCAGTTTATAAACATATCAACCTACTTATCAAAAAAGTATCATTAACATTATTTTACTTATCCTTATTGTGAATACAACACGTCCTCCACAGTCATCGATATCGCATCAATAAAACGAGTATTTATTACCAATAGTCCCCTTGTACGTACGCCACTGCTTCATCCGTTCTGGGAGAATGTTTACCCGTTACCCGAATACGTATACACATCAATTTCAATTCGAAATTGAATCATCCGTATACGCACATTTAATTGTACTCGTCATATCCACCTCTGCTGATGCTTTCAATTCTGTTGACTGTTTATATTTCCTACCCGAATAAATTTGTAATGTTTGGTTGATTTTCTAGAGTACCCTTATCCGATGCGGAAGGAGCTTGATTCTCTGATGTATTGTTCGATTTCGATCAGCTCTCTGTCGTTTCTAAGAACTGCGCTAGCGATATGTCGAAGTTTGCTAACAGAAATTTATGTAACGTTCAACCGTTCGATTAAGAAGTGAGTAGCTGAAATGTTATCTCACATCAGAACTAACAGGTACCCATCTTTGTTGGGGTTACATTATGTTCAACCACCAAGAGTGTCTATGGGATGTTATTGCGCAATATTAGGAAAATAACACGAGATCAAAAAAGGATTTTGGAAAAAAAAAGGTGAATTTGACTTGGACTCTCAACTTGGACTTTTTAATGCCTAAATTCAATGTGGAAAATAAAATTAAACCTGGCGTCTTTGATGAGAATCAGATTTAGAAATCGAATTAATAATATATTTTGGTCCATCGAGCCGGATTACTAAATAATCTTTTCAGTTTTATGAGCTTGAAACTTTCGCTTCGTACTTCCTAGTAATGGGTGTTTTTTTGAGGGATTGAGAACTTTGAATGATAATACAAGACAAAAATATTTTTGGAGTGAGTTTTTCATCATTATAATCTAGTAGATAATTTCATGACTTTTATTTTTGAATATGATTTTTGGTAAATGTTCTCCGCGGCTGCGAGTTACACAGTCCATTCGGTCAGTCCCACTTTTTCAACAATTTTCCGATAAATCTGGTCGTATAGCGGCTTGAATATTGGCTTCCGATGCGTCAAGAGTTGCTGGTTTTTCGGCATAATCCTATGACTCAACATAAACAGTAATCGATAGGCATTAAGTTGTTCGAACGAGAGGGCCAGTTAAAAATTCCTTCTCTTGAAATGACGTTGTCATTTCATTTCAACAAGTTGAGAACAGCGACGTATCGACATTTCGGCAGCAATATTCTCTTCGTTACGCATATTTCCTTGTCTTATTATATTATTGTCGTATAATCGAAAAGATTAAAATTTTTGCGAAAACGATCAATAACTGTACGAATTGCTTGCTTACTAGGCCGATTATGTTGGCCGTAAAATGGACCAAGGGCTTTATGAACTTCGCGAACATATTTATTTTTTAAAAGTATCTATGTTTCCACATTTCGGAAGCGTTTTCTAGCGTTAAACGATTCATCATGAATTGCCAAACTTAACTGAAGAGAATTGTCAACATGGTTTGACATTCTCAACTGTCAAACCATAGGTAACAACCATCGAAACTTCTTATACAGCTAAAAACTTAAGTAGTAGTATATTAGCGATTTAGGTAAAACATCCAGTCACTAGTATATTCTGGTCCTTCGAGTCTAATCACTAAATAATCGTATGAGATTGAAATTTTCACTTTATATTTGCAACTTTGAGTAAGTCATTTGCGAGGTTAATTGTCTGTAAAATATTCAAATTAAAAAAAAATTAACGTTTAATAGGACACCTGTATACGTTTAAAAAAATGGAAGACAAGGAAGGCGTTGGTATTTCGAATGCGGTAGCTGGAAAAAAAATTAACAGACAGCAATTTGGATTTGAGTTTATTGAAAAATCATTTCAATGAGTAGTTAGATACACACAATAATTTCTTCTTCTTACTCCTACCATTCTGATAACCACTTACTCATCTTCTGAATTATCAGTCAGCCAATCCCGAAGAAAACCACCAAATATTCCGTCCAACTTTCCAGACGAAAATCCCTATACTATTGGAAAACCGAATACGTTAAAATCCCGAAGTCTGGGACCTCATTAACCTCCCGATTATCAATCAAACCTCTCCCAATTCATACTTCATTCGCACCTTCATCTCCGACCAGCCCATAAGCTGCCCCTCCTACCACCCCCCGCCTAGCATCTCCCCCTCTCCTCACGTAGCCTCTTACGCGCCGCGACAAGAGCGTCCGACCCCATAAAAACCTCTCCAAGGCCCGTGTCATCCTTTATATTCTATTTGCATACCGTGGCCGGAGATGTCTGAGTCGGCAACACGAAAAAGGTGTTACTGCGGAGCCGGCGAAACGGCTAGAGGAGACGCAGCCTTGGAATATATACCGATAAAATTAATGAACTCCTGTCCAGGCCTGGGTAATCCAGTTTTCTGGCAATTTGCTGCACCCGTATTCTTTATTAAGTCGGAGGCAATAACTCCGACTCACCTCGTTCTTTTCCGCCCTCAAACGCTTTGTCCCGTTCCGAATCCGAGGTGGAGGACCAGCGGAGAGACGAAAGATTACTTATGCTGGCGAATGGAGGGGATGTCTGTGTGTCCGCGGAGGGGGAGATGTGGAATTGCCTATTTTTCATTTTAGGAGTTTGACGGTGTGGACTTGTCTATGCTAATTTGATAGTTTTCGGTTTCGGTTGGTTCTGGGGAGTAGGTTTGATAAGAGAAGAAGGGGGATGAGGATCTCTTTCGCACTTTGAATTGGATTCTGAAGGCTATCTAGTTTGAAAATTGAAATGAGGTGTTATAAAGACCGGTACAATTGCGATTCACTCTCATCCTGGATTAAAATATACAATTTCTGTTACTATAAACTTCTTGGGTATCTAATTAAATAATGTTTTGTTCAACTCTACAATCTAGTAGTAATAAGTCAATTTCAATGCTTCATAAAAAGTGTTACCATAATCCAAAATAAGTCAAATATGCGCCGTTCTGTTCGATAACTCATTGCCATTGAATCCAACTTGATAATGTTCATCTTATAAAAGGCATTGTCCCTATGGACAACCAATTTGTAAAGTCCATCATTGAGGCCAAGTACCCCCAAGCGCGTAGGCCGTTGATAGGAACAGATGGAAGTCACATGGTGCCAGATCCAAACTATAGAGTTGATGCATAAGAACTCTTCATCCGAGCTCCTGTAGCTTCTGGTGCGAAATCAAAGATCAGTGCAGCATTTTTCTGATGAAACACGATTCCTCTCCTATTCACCAAAGCCTTCTGTTCGATCGCGAGCTTCAAATAGTCGAGTTGTATTACCATAGAGAAGCAAAACCACCAAACACACAGCAACACCTTCCTGTAGTATATCAATTCAGGCTTGGTCACGGCCTGAGCCACTTAGTGAAATTTGGACCATAATCTTTGTCTTTACATTGTTGTAATTAACCCATTTTTCATCTCCAATCACCATCCGTTTCAGAAATTGATCGATTTTGTTGCGATTCAGCTGCAATTAGCAGATAGAAATGCAGTCCATGAGGTTTTTTTTTCGTTATAACGTGTGGAAGTGGAACCCAAAGATCTAGCTTCTTTTTAATCTAGCCTTCTACAAATGGTCCAAACCGATCATTTATGATCTATGCTCGTGTGCTATGCTACGACTGCTAACATGACTGTTAATATCGATATTCACCATGGTTTTATCTTACTCATTTGAATAATATGGTAATTTTCTTCACCAAAAGATTCCTAGATCTGTTCACCAAACTTGATGTTACTAAATTGTACATAACCTCCACCGATCTTTTAGAACTACTACTTAGTCCATCAAAAAAGTTAATGGGCACTTTTGAGCCTTCAACGGGCTTTGAAACTTTAAAGTCCCTAGATCTCTTCTCTCAACAAGTAACGTATTTACGGATGGACGAAGGGTACCACTATAATATTAATTTGGTGATTTGTTTTCAGTCAATGGTTTTGGCGTGCCTCTTTTATTGAAAAATTGAGGTGATTCATCCGAAAACGACTAATTAAATCATAATCATTAAGCAATTCAATTGTTCCTTATTCACCTTGCACTCCCTCTTAGAGAAAGTGGGGTGTAAAGCCAAATGAACTTCAGGAATATACTTCAAATGGCTCATTTTGTCGTAGTATCATGCAGCTTTTGGCTCTATCAACGGACGTGCGAAGGGTCATCACATTTTGAGTTAACAAAATTAGTTGTGACGAAATTGAAACGGTCAGAACGAGCATGCAAAAAATACAGCATTACAGTTATAATTCATATATCAATTAGGAGATTCTGCCTCTTTCTGTTAAAAAACTTCGGGAATATCGAAGTGCAAGATAATAGAATCATCAAATCAACCCTAAGACGGCAAGGAATCTCAGCCAGCCACTCACCCCATAATGTCGCCGAATTACACCTGGCAACTCGTTAAAAACTTCCCCCAAATTACTTGAGCACATTAAAAGTCATCATAATCGACTCAAGGAAAAACCAAACGGACTCTTTTTCCCCGCTAATGGATAATTCGGGGACGGGGTCCAAATTCCAAATTGCGAAAGAATGAGGAAGGAAAGAGCAACCCTTTTGTGGGCGTCGTCGGGCGCCGACTTCAGAAATTGCATTACTTATGCCGAAGGCAATTAATTTGTCCAAGATTAGCCATGCATCCTGGTACCTCTTGAGCCGCGGTGCTCGACTTCTTTTAATTAAGTTTAATTAACGTTACCAAAGTCCGCTACGGCTTACTGGGAAACGCCGTTATGTCCCTGTCAAGACAGGTTTGGACTCAAGAAATCTGCCTTTCCTTAGAGGGATCTCCACGAAGGGGGAATCTTCAATCAAACAAAACTCTGAAAATAATGGATTAAGAGATGTTAAATTCATATATTGACTTAATCATATCCTTGCAAGAAAATTATGTTATTCTTCTTTATAACGAAGAAAACGCTCTCCAGTGAATTGTAAAAAAAAATCAAAAGACACTATTGCCGATATGGTCGAAAATAATTATCTACTGAATATTGCATCCAAACCGATGAAATATAGTAAATATAATATAGTAAAATACAATCAGGAGTTTATGAGTAAACATGTTTAACTTGCAATATGGAATACATAGGACAGAAAAGACGTACATTCAAAACTGAATTTAATGAACTTCGAATAGATTTTAGCAAAAAAAAACCATTTTTCTCATTGCAACATATTGCATAGATAATGATCCTTCATTCCCAACAATTAGAAACATGAAAATTGTTTTTATTATTGTTGTGTTATTCCAAAACATTCAACAGAAGATTACTGAAATATTTTTCATTATTCAACCCAAATTCTAAAAATCAAAAACAAAGGACAAGGCCTTCTCATACCGTTATCAAAAGGAGATCTTGGTTTTGTTGTCGTGACTTTCATTGATGAGTGCCGTTCTGTAAAAGGTTCACAGAAGACATTCCGCTTACAGTAAGATTTATCGTAGTCTAAACTGTTCCTAACTGGAAAACAATTTTGTATTGGATGCACAAACTGGAAACAACAGAATCTTTAATGAGTGAAAAAAAGAATTGCTGTCTAGCTTCTTTTGCAGCTGGTGCAAGAGTGTTGAACATATTCTGTTCGCCTGTGCTAACCTAACTTGATCGAGGATATCACACCTAGGAAACCCAACACTTATGTAAATGAGTGGTGAAAGCAACTCATTTATAAAGGCTTGCTGGTTTACAGTAGGCTTGTGTTCTGGTTTGAGTCTTTCTAATCTCAAGCAGAGGAACATTGGACCACCAGCTCTCAGTTCAGTTTGGATTGGCACCGCTAGAAGAGAGGAAACAGAGTTGCTATCTAAATGAATCAGTGGGCCTCAATTCTTTAAAGAGAGTGACGTAACTATAACTATGAACATTGGTTGGTGTGGAAGAATATTTTGCTCCAAAGCTTAAAAAAACTATACTAGAAAAATGGCAAATATTTCTTCATCACTTTTGTTACTTTTCTATATCCCATTATACAACATCGACAGAAATTTTCTCCACGTTGATAGGAGAAAAAAGGAAAACTTTATTCTGAGGAAATGAAGTGAATATTTCCGACGTATTAGGTGCTGATTCCTGTTGGTCAACTGAGAACTCAACAAGTGTGCAAGTCAACACATAGGAGTTTATAGACCACAAAAAGCTAGTCAAAAACTATATAAAATACCATTAGGTCTTATGAAATTATCAACTTGAAAAGTATTGGCCAATTTGCAATACTTGCAATTTAAGATAAGAAGACATACATTCCCATATAACTTATAGATGACTTTAATATCTTTGCATTGAAGGAAACTTATTCTGTTTAAATTTGAACCGAATACGCGCCTGGCAACAGGAATCAAAGTTGACTAGCAGATCTATGATAATCTTAATGCTCGGAGGGTGGTGCCTCATCGCTGTGGCAAGGGGTGAAAGTGGGTTTAAACGAACATTTGCGAAGTCTGGTGGAAAAACTCGAAAAGTTCGCTTCCAGATGAATTAAATTGTCATTTCCGGAATCCAGCATTACAGCGATTATAGATCATCCCCCCACCTAAGTTCCTAATTATAATCTCAATCGAGTGTCTCCAATCGAACCTGAAGAATTCCGTTTAGGGATCTTCAGATTCGTTCAATTGAAAAATTACAATCGAAAAAAATTTTTTTGTCGTCAATGAAGCAAAAACAATATCAGTGTATTTTACATTGAAAGTTGTGAAAAGTCTAAAGTAATATAGTTACATATACTGATCAATTCAATTTTATCCATAACCAAACAGCAACCAAAAGAAAAAATAAAATCATCAAAAGTAAAATTCAAGAAAGAGCCTTTTTATATACATAGTTCGAAAAATTCAACAAATCTATATACTGGAATTTATATACAAGTTCCATCGACTTTAAGATTAGACTCAGCCTAATCTAAATTCTGACTTTAATCACAGAAGAGGTGGCGTATTCATAAAAGTCACAGATTATTTCTTTTACTTCCAATAAAGAAAAACTTCCTAGCGGTATTTTCTAGATGTGAAATATTTTTGAAATCGAATTTAATATTTCAGTCTTCATTTTTAATGTTTCCTATATTGATTAACCTTCATCAAGTGTAACTCATTTGAATGTAAAATTTCAATATAAATTGTCTGAAAAGAAATTTGAAGACTTCTCACTATGGAATCCAAAAATTGAATTTCCATCCAAAAATCGTTATATCTCCTAAATTATTCGTCACAGACCCCTCAAATAAAAACGTTTTTTGAACATCGGGTTCTGATCTGAAACATAGTGAGGTTTCAAGGGCGTAGCTTCATTCAGGAGAAGTTGTGGCCTCAAGAATTTCATCAATTTTTTTTTCGAAAATTTCCGATTTTTACCTTCAATTTCTGTAATAATGTACTAATCAAGCATTTGCGGGATTGTATTCCCTACTTCTCACTGTAACAGTGAATTTCTCAAACAGAAAAATCAATGTCTTCCAATTCTCGTTCAGCAAGATGACCACGACACCTTGCCCACTATTCAATCTCTGTCCTGTTATACCGATAATACAGGGTGGGGAAGGCATTGCAAGACAAATCACAGAGTGACTCGAACAGATAATTGACAATTTCCCTTCGCCTGTGTGTACTTCGGTGTGACCAGAGGCCATTCCCTTCATGCTTGCTGGATCATTTGCATGCATAATCGGAAAATGTAGATATCCAAGGTTGGGAGCGTTAAGTGAATCGAGGTAGAAAACCGAACACTGATAAACGCCATTCTCTACGATCTGTCATCTGTTGGATTATCCTTGTTGAATTGGAAATTTAATTTCCACCTATTCCTATGTGGGATGTTGGAAAGATCGATGAATTTGAAAAATCCAATATTGTTCCCATGGAAGTAGGGATTCATGGCTTGACTTGATTTCAAGTCAAGCTCAAGTCAAGTATCTAGTAGTTTTTCAATCTCAAGTCAACTCAAATATTCATTTATCAAAAACTTGAATCATATCAAGCTACTCGATTTAAAGCTGTTTTATTGAGTAGTGTCACATCAATAAAAAATGATAAAATGAGAAGGAACCTTGAAAAAACACTTTCATTCATTAAACTCATTGTTTAAAAGAACTGAAAATATCAACTTTTTTGAAATATAAACAAATTAAATCACTATAAATCATAATAATTTCTTAATATTGAGAAACCTCCAGGCTATGTTTGATTTCATACTTTTCCATTCAGGATCTAAGACACATGAGACATTTCATAGATTTGTCGCCTTACCTATTGTGGGTTTTTGTAACTGTAAGAGCAGCTCTGAAAAATTGTCTTCCAACACGAGTTGATAAAAAATCCTCAAACAAAACTGCCGCATTTGGAGTGAAGCTAATCCTCAAGTGTATGTCGAAACACCGTTACATCCAGAAAAACTGACTGTTTGGTGCGCTTTATGGGCTGGTCGAATCATTGGTCCGTACTTCTTCAAAAACGATGATGGCCAGAACGTTACAGTCAATGGTGATCGGTATAGAGCCATGAATACTAACTTTTTCATTCCTGAATTGAACAACCATGATGTCCAGGAGCTGTGGTTCCAACAAGACGGCGCAACATGTCACACAGCTCGTGCCACAATCGATTTATTGAAAGACACGTTTGGTGACCGCCTAATTTCACGTTTTGGGCCTTTGAATTGGCCTCCAAGATCTTGTGATTTAACACCGCTAGGCTACTTTCTGTGGGGCTATGTAAAGTCATTGGTCTATGCGGATAAGCCACAAACCCTTGACCATTTGGAAGACAACATTCGCCGTGTTATTGCCGATATACGACCACAAATGTTGGAAAAAGTGATCGAAAATTGGACTACATCCGAGGCAGCCGTGGCGGTCATATGCCAGAAATCATATTTAAAATGTAATGCCACAAGCTTATCTTGCGGATAAATAATATTTATGTCAATCGAATAATAAATCGTTGTTTTATTGCAATTTAAAGTTCTATAGCTCTAAAAAAACACCCTTTATATATAATAAATTTGTAATAACCACTCTCTAATTCATAAATCTTAATAATCATTTAATGTATCGTTTCGACGAATATGTTGACATATTTGGAAAGTTTTAGTTACTCATTCAATTCACCGAGATATCCTCCAAGAACTCTTAATTCACCTCTACTTAACAAGGAGATATATTTTTTTTAACATTTAAAATCCCTCCTTTGTATTTGGGTGAACACTACAGTACTTTATGGAGTTCTACATGTCTTAATAAATTTCTCCTTTACCAATCAATTCAGCTGATCCTACCATGTCAAAAAAAATCTCTCGATATCGATGAATTATCCGACCATCCTGTCTAAAACTAAAACAAGACACGTCCAACCTAAAACGATCAGCATCATCCTTTGTTTCATATAAATACACCGCAAAATCTGCTCCAAGATGAACTTATCTCAACTCCATAACGGTCCTGTCGACTCCATCAGCGATCCGTCTGCGCGATTGGCAAAGATAAATTGGGGAAAGTTTATAGGGCACCTTCCTCAAGGAAAACTATAACAAGTGCGATAACCGTAACCGCTATTAGATCCTGAGGGAGACCGGGCAGAGAACCTGCAGGAGCATCGTTCGGAGCCGCTGGTAAAAATAAGATAAAACGGAAGGTGCTGCAAAGGCAGACCGGAGATCTGACAATTGTGGATATAATGGCCGAAGGAAACTGAGGTTATAAAAGCGAACCCTGAGAAGATGGGCTGCGATACCATCGATGGCCAATGGCTTCGGGAGCCGTCTACGGCGACTTTGCATTATTGTGCCGCTCTTGTAGACATAAGAGAAAACAATGTGGATACACTGCCGGTTCGCAATCACCTCAGAGTCCTCTGGGATGGCTGATGGACTTCCGGAGGATGCTGGGCGAGTTGCTCGTGTGTCCTTTCCGTCCTGTCTTAGATATGTTAATCCCCGCCGTGGATTGTTATCTTTGCTCGGCCTACTGCAACTTGTGCCGCGTGTTTCTCGTAAAGATAAGCGACTATAGCATATCGGTTCAATTATTTCTGTGCTATGGTGCTTGGTTGGTATGCTTGGATGTGTGTTAGGGGTCGTCGGTTCGATTCTGATGTTGGGTTTTTTGGATAGGGGGTTTTTCAATCATATGGCCGGATAATATATGAGGTGTTCAACTTTGCTTCCGCCTTTTTGCAATATATGACTGTGGCAGTGAGTGGTAGTCGAAATAAATAGATCAAAGATGTCATACAATAAGCTAAGGCATTTGTAAACATAACGCCATCCAAATATTAGTCGATTTGTGTCTGCATCATAAAGTTATTCTCGATTAAACTTGTCAGCTGACGAGCCAAATTCTCGTCATTTGCGGGAGGTTTTAATTTTCTGCTTCAATATAAAGAAACGTGCAGCTCAGGCTCATCCAAGGCTCTCAAATACCTATGGTGAGGCCACCATTAGTGAAAGAACGTGCCGAGAATGGTTTCAACGCTTTTGACGTCGAAGACCATCATGGCGGTGGAAGAGAGGAGGTTTTCGAAGATGCAGAATTGGAGGCATAACTTGATCGAAACTCGTGTTAAACGCAACAATAATTTGCAGGATCATTGAAGTAGCGTAACAAGCCATTTCAAAACGCCCGAAAGTCATAGGAATAATTCAAAAACAAGGAAATTGGGTGCCGTACGAGTTGTGACCGAGAGGTATTGAAAGTCGTTTGTTTGTGAACAGCAGCTTGCAAGGCAAAGACGGAAGGTATTTCTGCACCACATTGTGACTGGGGACGAAAAATGACTTCATTACGATAATCCCAAGCGCAGAAAATCATGGGGATATCCCGTTCATGCTTCCACGTCGACAACCAAACCGAATATTCACGGTTCCAAGGTCATGCTCAGTATTTGGTGGGACAGTTTGGCTCAATGTATTATGAGTTGTTCAAACCGACTGCTACAATCACAGGCGATCGTTATCGAACGGACTATCACTTGTTTCAGCTGACCAGCACTCCCGGTCTTATCGAGAAGTAAACAATAGGATCAATTTCAAAAGGAGATCAGTTTTTTCCACTCAGGATTCGTGCGCTATCCAAAAGATGGGAGAAATTTGTAACCAACCGTGCACAATACTTCGAATCATAAATGTATCAGCATGTTGTTACAATAAAGTCTCGAATTTCGGTAAAAAACTGTGGAAGCAAAGTTTTACGCATATATAGTTGTGGGAGAAATGACGATGTCCAGGATGAACGTTTCAGCCTATTGACATATCTATCGATTTGGTAGTGTAGTAAAATGGAATCAAGTCGAAAATTGAGATTCTGACTACAAAAAAGGAACCGAACGTCTTCAAAGGTCCATTAACAAATACGCCGCAATAGCAAATTTTCGGCCGACCAGAACTTTCAGCGTCATCAGTGGTTCTTCGACCACGTTAACCATTTTTTAACCACTGCTGTCGATGGAGCAGTCTGAATAACACTCATTAAGCCATTGCCTTGCTTACATAGTATTTTTTTTTCAAACGTACCATAATAACGTCATTTCTCGACTGACAGGATCATCGAAAAGTTCTACTTTTCCTCCGCCGGAGGGAAAAGTGGTTGCTACGGAAACGATTAATTAGTTACCATGGACAAGAATAAATAATTCTGATTTAAACGTCATTATTTGAACGAACTAGTGTTAGAATAAGCCTTCTGTACTAGAATTATACATTATTTTCTCTAATTCACTGCATTCTTATCGAATTTAATGGAATATTTTCAATAAATATCATTTACTGATTTTTGCATTGAAAATGTTGGTTGGCAGAACAGATGTCTGTATCACAAACTCAAAATTCAATGAGTGTTGAAGACACAATTATCAATGAATACATTTAAATATCAGTTCATTCAATCTTCAAATTATTATAGAATGAATAGAATATATCAAAACAAATCTCATTTATTTTCATAAAATCACATATTAGCACAATTGCAGTAATTCTTCTTCAGTAATCAAAAATATAAGTGCATTAATATTGTTGATGAGAATAATAATTCTCTCAATCATTTTTTCTGAACACTAATGATATTTATGCTAAAATTTTTAGGTTAGTTATATTACAATATATTTCATCAATGCCTTTCCATAACTTATCCGTGAAGAAAACATTGTAAACAATATTCTTCATCGAAAATATTTCTAGTTATTTCAATTCTTTTGGTTATCCAATGCAGTTATTAAATATATAAATAAGTATGTGTGGATTGTACATATTAGTATTTTCGATTTTTTTCACCCTGGAGAGTTCAACAATTCTGCAAAATAAATGTAAATAGTAGTCATACGAGATGTAATAATTTTGCTTGATTCTACCTTCCATTTTATGAAACAAGTTCTTCTATACTATTAGATAAGTTCGAGTTAACATAGGATCTACTTGATATATTTCTATTTAGGCAAGTTCCAGGAATTTCGATAGTACTATAGGTGTAGAGTAGAGATTGTATTTGTTATTGTTCACGACTTGACTTCTGACCAGAAATGAAAATAAACGATGAAGTGACAGATAAATCCGTAACGGCTGACGGAGAGTTCGGAGTACCAACATATGATAATAAAATATAACCATGAAAGCTGTGCAAATCTGATATATTCTCGTACGATTTTGTTCAGAATTTGATTGTATGAATTACAAAACGTTTGAAAAAAAAATAGCATATTTCATTCGGAGTTGAAGTGACTTTTCATGGCTCGCTTAAATTGCCCGCCTCACTCCGTTCGGCGGGCAAACATAAGCTCGCCATGAAAAGTGACACTTCTCCTCCTTGTGAAATAATATACTATTTCCCATAAAAAAAACTGTGTATCAATACATGAAATTCGTGTTTTTCAAACAATAACTAATGTAGTGTCAATTAACCTTCATTTCCCGATGCAACGAGGAAAAAGTGGTATGCTCCTGATATTACTATCTGTGCGCCATGTCCATTACTCATTGAGTGACATATTAACTCCTCAAGTAGGATTATGACTGATGATGTTGACTATATCGGCAAATAAAGTCGAATTTTCAAGAAAAAATCTGTTTTTACTGGTTGGGCCAAGACTTTCATTATGATTGCGTTGTCAGAAAACGAAAACACTTCAAAAGAATAGTTAAAAACCGTTTATAGACTAACAAATAGACCAATAAGCGAAAAAGAGCCAGAATAACCATAACAACGTAATAATCTCATGAGGCCATTCATTCCTAGACTTCTCCCGGAATAAGATGGCATTTTTACAGTTCCTCCCAGTGCCAATCATTCCCGAAGATGGAATTGCAAATATAGTACACCCCCAGGCCGGGCCGCCAGTGAAATAACATTATTTTCACACTTGTTTGGAAAGGCGGCTTCGGTAAACCCCCGAGCTACCTGATTCAGGTTATCGCTTTCATATATATTTCCATCGCAGCGCGTTCTGTTTGAACTGCCCATCTTCTCAGATGATTTAGGGCCCTTGGTGGGCCACAACGACCGCCACTGATAAGGACCCGGGATTGCGAAAGAGCTGACCTGAAATAGTGGAGGTGAAAAAAAAATAATAGCAATATTTTTATAACCTGGGGTAGATAACGCTCTTGGTCCAGGGTAAATATCAGCCCTTCAGAATTTATCTCTTTGATAAATTCTCATTTATAAGCCTGTTCGTGCTGTACGCCTGTTTGGGACATATGGGGTGGTTTTTGGGAAGTGAATTTTGGCATATGAGACAGTACTCTGGGTTATACATATCCTTCTTCATTCCAAAATTTGAGTTAACGGAAAATCCTACGCGTTTAATGTCCAATTTTCTACATATCATCATTTTCAATGGATAATTTGAAGATCCAATCCCGTTAAGATATTCTTCGGTGTGTATTTTATGGAAATTCAACTTGAATATACTCTAGAGTCTAGATAACCTAGGATTATAGATAATAAAATCAATCAACAATACTGTACACACCCTAGGATAACAATAATATATATATGGTAGAATAAAATTTGACCTAGAACAGTTCCTTGTGGCACACCAATCGGTTCGAAATTGAAAAGTTGATGTTTTCTTATATATGTACAACTGTACAAGGTATATCGAAAGAAAGTTTATATGTAAAAACCGATTAAAAATTAAGCAATTTGTCGAAAAAATGTATATTATTTCATACCTAGATATTAGGCCAATTGAAAAGTCCCCGGTCTGATGCACATATGGCGGTACTAGTATTAAATCCATATGATTTTCAGTTAGCACTAACCTTCAAACGATACGTGTCCAAATTTGACAGTAGTCCGACCATTATTTTGTGAGATATTGCGTTGTGAGTGTAGCTACTTTTGTAAAAAGCTGGAAAAAAAGAATTTCGTGTGCTGATAAAATATTGATTTTTGGAGGAAAAAAATACAGTTGAAGCAGAATCTTAGCTTGATGAAAAGTTTCCGAGGTCTGCATCAGGAAAATCAACCATCATTTATTGGTATGCTAAGTTTAAACGTGGTGAAATGAGCACCGAAGACGGCGAACGCAGTGGACGCCCAAAAAATCAAAAAAGTTCTCAAAATAATTTTGAATAGCCGTAAAATGAAGTTGATCGAGATAACAGACATTGTGAATATATCATCTGAACGTGTACGAATATTTGTACATGAGAAAGTTATGCGCAACATGGGTGCACGCGAGTTCACTTTCGATCAAAAGCAAACGGCCCCATCTGAAGAAAAAAAAGGTGCTTTTTCATCAAGACAATGCGCCGTGTCACAAATCAATGAAAACAATAACAAAATTGCATGAATTGGGCTTCGAATTGCTTCTGCATCCACCGTATTCGCCAGATCTGGCCACCAGCGACTTTTTCCTGTTCTCAGACCTCAAAAGAATGCTCGCTGGATATAAATTGAGCTCCAATGAAGAAATAATCTGAGGCCTATTGCCTGAAACTGAGGCCTATTTCGAAGTGAAAGACAAATCGTACTACAAAAATGGTATCGAAAAGTTGGAAGATCGCTATAATCGCTTTATCGCCCTCGAAGGCAACTGTGTTGAATAATAAAATCGAATTTTGACAAAAAAAATGTGTTTTACTATGCTAGACTGGGGACTTTTCAATTGGCCTGTTAGATATAAAATACTGATTTCAAGCCACGTGAAGAAAAATTTCGCTTCACCAATACCACTGAATTTGAAGGAGTCTATATACCTTCTAATACCTGTTATATTCCATCTAAAATTTCAGTCAGTTTTGAACATATTTGAGAATTTTATTGTCCATTTTTAAGTTCAAATCAATATTACAACGGAAACCTCAGTTATAGGATTCATTTGGAGCTCTAATCACAGAATTTCCCATTTGACCACCGATCGATTTTGTCAACTAGACGATCTTAATCCC
Organism: Harmonia axyridis; assembly: GCF_914767665.1. Taxonomy (NCBI): domain Eukaryota; kingdom Metazoa; phylum Arthropoda; class Insecta; order Coleoptera; family Coccinellidae; genus Harmonia; species Harmonia axyridis. The sequence goes on from NC_059503.1 coordinate 12,202,205, forward strand.
GAATAAACCAGTAGGTATTACGTTATACGATCTACTTAAATTTAGAAGAGGATACCTAACTCTCGGAAAAATGCAATCTTATCTAGATCATTCCCGGACTGGCCGTCTTCGATGTGTAGATTACATGGTTGCCGTCCGACAACCCTGATATAGAACTCTCAAGCTGCTGTCATGAAAGTGGATTATCAGATGGCTGTCCGAAGCAGTAAATCAAGGAATTGGATTCCTTCGACTTACATACGGAATGAGGAATGGAGGTATTCATGAGATCTGCATACGATGCAAAAATAGCTGAAGGATGGCTGGAAGGAAACTGTACAATCGCGAATGCGATTTGCATCGTCTGGTCAAGACGTGAAACCTGAGAATTTATGGGATAAATATGTCTTTGAAATTACAAACTGGAAACATGTAGAGATACCAGTGAGGTTATGTCGGTAAAGGGAGGCATCCGGATGGCTAGATGTCAGCACTCTATAACGCTGACAGGTGACATATGGCAACATGCAACATGGTTTCATAGTTGAGCGTGCTTTTCTCGCTGCAAGAAATGATTACTGAAATTAAAGGTGAAAGATCAATAGATTATTTGCAGATTTTTTCAAATGATTCAATGATGTTTGTTAGGGATTCATCAAGCCAAGTAGCTTGACATTTTAACCAACTACTTGACTCGAAAATCAAGCTCGTGAAAAATTACATACTTAAGCTTGACTTGACTTGATTTTAGATATTTATTGATTGACTTGATATCAAGCTACTTGATATTACTTGAGCTTGATATGCACGTGTCGCACGGTATATATTTCTGCAATCTCGTGCGCGCTTAGAATATATAAAAAGATTCCTCGAGCGCCAAGTGACTGAAGCATTCGCCAGTGTGACTTCATAAGTAGTTCTCTCACATTTTTACGAAATCTATTGGTAGATTTTGGTAGTTTCAGAAATATCTTTCCAAACTTGGCCAAAATCGCCAAAGATTTATCAGCGCCAGCTTCTTCAGCTCCTGTTAAAAGACAATTTTCCAGAGCTGCTCTTACAGTGACAAAAGCCCGCAATAGGTTATGCGACAAATCTATTAGTTGCCTCATGTGTCTTAGATCCTGGATGGAAAATTATGAAATGAAACAAAGCCTGGAGATTTCTCAATATTAAGAAACTTTGTTTTTCATTATTTTTCATTTTGTTATGATTAGCTGGAGATTTCTCAATATTAAGAAACTTTGTTTTTCATTATTTTTCATTTTGTTATGATTAATAGTGATTTAATTTATGTTTCTATTTCAAAAAAGTTGTTCTTTTGCTTGATATGATTCGAATACTTGATAAATCAATACTTGACGTGACTTAAGATTGGAAAACTTCTACTTGACTTGAAATCAAGTCAAGCTCAAGCCAAGCCATGAATCCTTAATGTTTGTTGTGCCTACCAAATGTTATTGTCATCAATTCGCATAAATGATTCTAGGATGACGTTGCAATAAAAAAATGAAATTCAATAAGGTCTCTGCAATTGAAAGAAATGTGGCATGAGTAACATCCCTTGGAAATATAAACAATCATATATAGTTGTAATTGTCTTACTTTCGCAGCAAAGAGACATGTCTTAACTTCAAATTGACACTACACTATGCTACACATCATAATTGGTATGAAATATTCGAGTTTTCCAATACTTTTTGCATTCTCAATGGAACTTGTTTGTCAAATTAATGTAGTAATATAATTCCCAGGAGGAGGTCAATACATTGGTCTATATTTCTTGTTATGTTGTAAAATAGCCTATTATACATATTTTCAACAACATTCAACACTGATGAAGATACTGGCGAATTGATTCTTATTATTTTATTCGTGAAAACACTTGTTTTTGTGTTTCTTCTTAAGACATTCCTGGACCCATTGTTTATTAAAGAAAAACAAATAATCGAATGATGAGTCGTTCAATTAAATATATGATTATACCTCGCGCCCATGTAACAGTGATGAGTATATTTCTTGTTGGACGACTGGCTGCCCGATATTCTTCAGACACATTGAAAATACCATGTTTCGCGTATTATTTTCCATATCTGTAGAGTGTAGACAATGTAACCGGGCAGCGTATGGATTCGGATATACACGTTTATTGAATGAGAAAGAAATAAATACCATAGTAATTCTAAAATTTTTGGATGTCATATACCAAATCAGATACCATCAAATTAGCAACTTGACCTGATCCACCCCACGCATCAATATCCAACCAACCACCAAGGGGTCCATTACAAACGCGGTCTCCTACTCATTTCTGGTGAAATATAACGTTCCGAAAAATATTCGTCATCCAGCATCCTTCTGAAGTACCATTCATCTCCGGCTGAGCAATCCTCGTCAGCCATGCATCATACAGGGTCAGCAATGCACGTGTTGAATGTGAAATGTACCCCGGTATTTTCATTAAGGGTTGTGTGATGAATGGCGGAGGAAGCGGTCAAAACCATTATTGCCTTTATTGCGTCCAGCGAGTGCAGACAGACGCTTCTACTGCGACATTTGCCAACTTAATTTAAAGACGATGTGCACCGGCATACCTTGGCCGTCGCCGACTGCCTGGCAAATGGAATTCCTGCATGTGTACACTCATTCTGGGGCATTATTAATTGCATCCACGAGGGTGCCGTTATTTCTCTAGGTGAAATAAACGATTCTTCTGAAATATTAATCCCGTTTTTATTGGACAGCCCCCGTCGGTTGTTTTGTTGGAGGATGAATGGGGTGTTTGTAGTCTTGATGGTTGACGTTGAGCAGGAGGTTTAGGTCTGACGTCAGAACTGGGAATTAGAAGGATGTAGAGATGTTGAAAACGATTTAGTCTTCCATATCAGGAAGAAAGTTGTTTGTTTGGTTCAAATTTTTATTGGAAGTCCTCGAAATCACAATGTTCAAATAGAACTAAAAAAACATAAAATAACAAATAGCAAAATATTGATCCAGCAATTATTAATGATCTAGAATATTGATTGCCATCATTAGAAAACCAGTTAATTAAATGAGTTTCAGTCGGATTTGAAACTTAGTACCTAATCAGTTATAGACTGTACACAATTTTATTGTAATCGTTTCACTAAATAGACTAGAAGAAAGGAGCATGTTGATCGGTAGATCTTCAGAAACAGATGGTGAAGATCTATGATTTTGGCGAAATATATGAAGATTTTTGCCAAATTGTACTCTCTATTAAGATCTACAAGCTTTGTATGAGTCTTTCAACTGGTTGTATTGACTGATTGTACAAGTAATCACATTCAGAGCTACTCTCAATATCTTCAGTTGGCATTCAGTTCTTGGGAAAGCAATTTTTGCGTTGTCTAGCATTCTTGGATCAGGTTATCAGGCTCATCGCACCGATTTTGCGTAGATCCCACAGTTTTGAGGAAATTCGAAATCGTTATATCTCCTGAATTATACATCACAGACCCCTCAAATAAAGCGTTTTTCAAACTTCGAGTTACGCTCTGAAACAAAGTGTTTCAAGTGAGTAGCCCACGTCCAGACGAAGTGGCATTTTCGGGAAAATTATCAATTTTTTCTTTGAAAATTTCAGATGTTTGCCTGTAATTTATGAAATAATATACTGATCGCCCAACTACAAGCATTTTCGTAATCTACATAGTCGAATCAATCAATAAAAAGATACAATATTCCCATGAAGGAACTTTTATTTTTTTGAAAATTTTCTAAGGGTCAGGTATGGAAAATTTTGGACAAAAAAGTTTTCAGGTGAGATCGAAATTCGGCTCATTAGAGATCATCAATTATGGCACCGCTCACCGATTCATCGAAATTTGGGAAAAAATTGAATTTCCCTCTAAAAATCATTATATCTCCTAAATTATTCGTCACAGATCCCTCAAATGAAGCGTTTTTACAACTTCAAATTACGCTATCAAACATAGGTAGGTTTCAAGTGCGTAGCCCATGTCCAGAAGAAGTGGCAGCTTCGGGAAAATTATCAATTTTTTCTTTGAAAATTTCAGATTTTTGTCTATATAATTTATGAAATAATGTACTGATCGCATTTTCGTAATCCACATTGTCGAATCAATCAATAAAATGATACAATATTCAAATGAAGGAACTTTGTTTTTTTGAAAATTTTATTTAGGTATGGAAAATTTTACGAAAATTTATCGACAAATAATTTTTCAGATAAGATCGAAATTCAGCTTATCAAGGAACGTCAATTCTGGCACCGCTCTCCGATTTCGCGTAGACCTTACAATTTTGAGGAAATTTGAACTCAAAATTAGGGAGAAAATTGAATTTCCATCCAAAAATCGTTATATCTCCCAAATTATTCGTCAGAGACCCCTCAAATACAAACGTGTTTTGAACATCGGCTTCGGATCTGATTCAGAGGGATCCCACATTTGCAGGATCCAGCATTTGCAGGATTGGATTCCCTAATTCGATATAAATTATTTCGAAGTTTTGAAGTAATCAAAAGGTTTATTCCAGAAATAATGAACAAAATTCAAATTTCGAAGGAGAGTTTTATATTTGTTAATTTTTGATTAGAAAAGGAATATATTGAGTGATTAGTTAAGTAAATTGTTTATTCAAAAAATACATAGTTCTGCATTTGAATATTCAAAATTTTTATTGTAACTTGAACCCAGCCCACATCTTGAATTTTTTTAGAATAACTGATAGAAACCATATCACTATCCATAGTTCAATAAATCAATCATCAACAATTCCTGTAGATCTGAGCAGCTATTCCTAAAGAATTTCAATCTGAATCACCTTTCTAAAGGTGTTATTTGTATAAACTGTAGATCTTTGTAGAATGATAACCTAGATATCCAGTAAATCTACGTAGATCGACGATCTTCATAACCTACAGATCTACATAACACCCACTCCTCATCATATGTCTTCTTGTTGACCCATTTGTCACCCCATAAAATTCCATAAATTGGAAAAGTCGACCGGAATTTTCACACGAGACGCAATGAATTCAAATCTTCCGAGAGAAAAACACACGGTGAAATATTTCGTATATAAATATATAGAAGGGAAAACTTATTCGTCTACGTGCGCGGAAGCGCTCATAAGACCCCGTAACCTTAAGATAACAATATAAAATGAATTGTTTACAGTTCGGTCACCACGTTCACGATAAATCATCTTGGTTTTTGCCGTCGCGGATAGATTTTATGGTGGGCCATTGTTACCTATAAAAATACCTATTGTCGAAGTTGTTTTGTAGAGAGAAGGCGCAAACGGGAGGAAAGACACGTGACCATATCCTCGGCGACGCCGGAGGGGGTGGAAGCGGTTCCCGAAATGATTTTATTGCTTTAATGAAACTGTAAAATCCAGTGAGCACGGCTCACTGACTACCAGATATAAATACGATGTCCCGTATTCGTTGGGAGAAGAGAACTGGGTTTTTGCGTAGTTTGGCGAATATTTTCGATGTTAATACTCCGTTTTCTGGAAGAATGGGGGATCTTTCTATATTCACGGTATTTCCTGAATGCCGTTCCACTCGAAAATAAGGTGTAAAGTAGAAACTTCGTGAATTATGATCGCAAATATGGATCCGCTGTCTCGAGTTTTGTGGTTTCTACGACAGGGTCAGCAGGTTATGGACTGTGAATGCAGGACTTGGATTGGCTGTAACTACAATGATAGGAAGCAATTACTATAGGGGTTCAAATCTGGTAGAATTTTGAATTGGTTGAGAAAGTCCTAAATCCAGCTTATTCCACGACAAAGACACTTACGTGAAGACAGGAGCTTTTGTGCCTTGTTGAAATTCAACTTATTGCTTTACAAAATTTCGTATCAACCTTCTCCTTTTAAATCCTGCAAAGTGACATGCCATGAAAAAATATAGAATTATATACTATTTTCATAGTCATCCATGACTTTTTCAGAACAATTTCTTCGAGAAAACGAAAGAGCATGCAAAATTATCAAATGCAAGCTTGTAATGTTCGATTTTTCCTCTTTCATCATTAAGAAGGGCTATCCAATAGGAGTGTTACAATTTAAAATGGTTATAATAGCAGAATTATGCTTTTTTCGACATTTCTTATGTGTAATTTATGTTCATTTAGTGATGGAAAGATGCATGTTTCATCAACGTTCAGAAATTGTCTAATTTTCAAATACTGAAAAATTCAAGAAGAATTCATGGGCGACATTATTCGAGTCACTATTCAGTCACAAAAATGGTTACAAGTTAATTTCAAATGTTAGTATTATATTTTGTTCTGAATGCCCTTAACAGACCAGAGTCTTCTGAGCACCTTTTTTTTATTAAGGGTGTTCGATACCTTGTTCATGCCGCTATTCCAGTGCTAATCAACAACATTTGTTACTTCCAAAATACAGGTCGGATTCATTTTAATTTTTGAGTTAACAATGACGTGATAGTGAACTTGGAAGTATCGTTTCGATTTTCAAAAAAAAAATTGATAGTATTCCGCAAATTGAACTTTGAAACTGAACATATTCTATAAATGACTATTCAGCTTTAGAGACTTACCATTTCAAATAACTCAACGTTCAATGTTTGGTGATATCATGAGTTTTGAATTGGTGCAAACATTGTTTTAAAAATTCTTTGATTTGATCTAGTAACTGATGCTTTTCAAATAGAATTTTGCTATTTGGAATGCCTTTCAAAGGTTTACACCTGTTTGCAGCATAAACGCCAATGGATTCTTCTTCTTGAACTGTATTTTATAGCTCTTATTATTTACGAGGGTAGGGTTTCTCTGGTTGACTCAAATTGTGGACATTACTCGGGTATACAGGTCTACAAAAAACTTACCGGTTCAAGATCCATAGTATAAACTATGAAAAATCTTCTGTAGATGCTTCTGGAAATAAAATTCGTACAGCGTGTTTCATATTTTTCTTCTGTTTAATATCGAAATTTCCAAGAAAAAACTCAAAGGTTTTACGACCACTCAAATCATTGGCTTCTACGTCTATGCGATCGAATCCCCAGTCGTCAGTGTCGTGCAAACCGAAGAGAATCAAAATTTGATTTATCTGTAAACATATACGTGGATTAATTCATTCATGTTATTCTGGCAGACAGTTGGTTTTTAATTTTGATTTCAATCAACGTTATTGGCGGTCCCCATTAGCACAGTGGCATTTATTCTGACAGGCAAAGGTATATTTGAATAACGGTAGCACAAAGGCAAACACGGGTAATTGCTGATCGGACCGGCAACAAAATGACAGGGCCGTATTGTTAAAGATTAAATGTTGAAGTTATGGGAAAAGTGGGAAGAAAGAAAATCGGTGATTATTCATATTTTGTCATAATAACCACGCAATAATCTTAGCTAAAAAATACCATTCTACATACAAACACTGATAAACAGTGAGACGTCTCTTACTTATATTTTATATTTATACTTATATTTTATATTTATATTTCGTTTCGTTTTGTGGTTGTCTATACTGACTTCCAATCCTATCAAATTCCAATGAACGTCAATTATTGTCAATATAATATTATTTTGATATGATTTTGATCAATTTCAAATGATTTGCAACATTATTCGCAATTTCTCTTAATTCTGGTGGTGTTAAATCGATTTCGTCAGACATAATTCACGAATTTAATGCGTAATTATAAATTATTTTTCAAAATTCGATACGTACGATTCATATTCAAATTCCGTTATCTGTCAATTTTCGTAACAGTCACACCAACTGCCAAGATACTATACAAACGTCACTAGGATATATAATCTGAATTTTTCATTTAATTTCGACAATATTTCACAAAACTTGAATGAAATAGAGAAAATATCGTCTAATACTCGTTGCAGAAGGCAATTCCAACACTCTTGCTTTAGAATATACTATTTTACCTACAAACACTGCAGACAGTGAAACGAATCTAATCTCACTAAAAACTTATTTTAGCAAACTCTGTTGACTTGCCCCTTCGCCATTTTGTGTTATTTCAAAAAGTTTCGACCTGCTAAGGATATTGTGGTTTTATATTTCAAAAGATTCACTTGAAATGAATCTCATAATAATCGTAAATGATAGTAAATTATAGGTATAATATAAAGGCGATATTCATATAGATACATGTATAGAAATCCTAGAAAAAATTGTCTCATGTTCATCCTTCTCAACACAATTAAACGAATATTGCACTCACACCACCATTTTGTTTCCAAGGTATTATTAATCTGAGAAATTATTCGATTAAAAAATAAAAAATGAGGACTATTAATACCACTTCATTTATCCCCTAGGGAACATAATATGGCACTAAGTATAAAAAGACAAATAGTTAAGTACTTACATAATTTATTGATAACTTTTTGCTGATTGGTCTAATTTTGAACTGGCCGAAGATGAGCATTTTTACGGAAGAATTATTTGTTTTTGGTAGTGATGCTCAATTCTGGTTGAAGGACTTCGACAAAAATGCAATTATAAAAATTAGACTGATCGAATGGACTGTTACCCGTAATAAAAAGTAATTCCAACAATATTTATGTCTTGTAAATGTGATTTGGTACTACCAGCTACAAGGATAATAGGATAATGAAAATGATTTTTCAGAATTTCATGAATAAATAAATTGAGCTCAAATAATCAACCATAGACCGATGAAAATACCATCAGATCATAACACCCTCAGAGATTTGTCTGATGAATCGGGAAGCTTCAAGAAGTCCTGAGACTGGAACAATTTTCTGGTTGAGGAGGGCTGTCCAACCTTTCGCTGTTGGGTGAAAAATTAACAATACTATGCCTGAAGAGGCGATTGGACTAGAAGAGTCGGGAAAGAAAACAAAGAGAACAACATGTAACATATGAAACAAAGGAAGTAGTGTAGTGGCGTGCAGACAAATTTTCAATTTTGGAGAAAGTACCTCCTCTAGCGGGACTCGAAACCGCAACCTCCGAATCACTAGTCCAGTACTATAACCACTAAGCCACCGAGAAATTTGAAGGTTCTTCGTATGCAGTGAACCTTCAGCTTCCTTGGTGGCTAATTGGTTAGAGCACGGGACTAGTGATTCGGAGGTTTCGGGTTCGAGTCCCGCTCGAGGAGGTATACCCTATTTACCTTGTTATCAATTCACAGACGATGAAATCCATCATTTTCAAATTATTATGAAACAAAGTTGAACATAATATGAATTCAAAAAGCAGACAAAAAGGATAAGAGTATAAACTTATGTTCTTCCAAGGAAGGCCCAGACCTGAATACAAAAATGGTGTTTTTCGTTGTTAACTAACCCGGAGCTGTGTTCTCACCCCATCCGGCTCAATTCCGGAAGTGTCTCTGTCACCATGGTCCCTAGCCGATTATAATCATCCTGGGTGGTGTATAATGGCTCGCCGCACACTTTCCCCAGGTGATGCTTCATGGCCCGCTTTAATTTACCTGTGTAATGAGCTGAATGCAAATCTCGCCGTGCTACAGCCAGACTCCCAGTCTGGAATGCCAATTAATTTCTTCGTTCTTCTTCGTCAAACAAAAGACAGAAGTGCTGTTTCTTGAATCGGATGCTGAATACTTGATTGCCATGAATTTTTCCGCGACAAAATTCTGATCTTCTGAAGGTCGTTAAATTAGTATAGAATGAAGCTTCAGATGAAATAATGAAAAAAAGTAATATCCACTAGTACATACTTTGCTTCCGCCGTTTTTTTTTTCGAAATTTGAGGTTTTATTGTGAAAAAACTGTTTATACATTTATGATTCGAAGAATTGTCCTTCGCTGGCTACTACTTTCTTCCATCTTTCGGGCAGCGTACGAATCCCGCTGCTGGTCAGCCAGGCCGTGTGCCATTGATCGAAACAAGTGATAGTGCGAGGGAGCAACGTCTGGAGATTCCAAGTATGTCTTGACCGCTGTTGTAACATGGGGTTGAGCATTGTCATGTCTCTGGTTGTATTGCGGCCGTTTGTTTTTCAATACTCGGCTCAAATGCATTAACTGCATTCGATAACGATCGCCTGTGATTGTTTCAATTGGTTTTAACAACTATTTATACATTAAGCCGAGCTGGTCCCACCGAATACTGAGCATAACCTTGGAATTGTGAATATTGCGTTTGGCCGTCAACGTGGAAGCATGGCTGGGATATCCCCATAATTTTCATCGCTTGAGATTATCGTGATGAACTCTTTTTCGTTTCCAGTCACAATGCGATACAGAAATCCCTTCCGTGTTGCAGCTATTCACAAGCAAACAAACACCGTTCAACATATCTTGCTTCAACTCGTACGGTACCCAATTACTTGTTTCTGAATCATTTCCATGACTTTCAGGCGTTTTGAAATTGCTTGATGCGTCACTCCCAATGATAATTATTGTTGCGTTTGACACGAGTCTTGATCAAGTAATGCCTCCAATTCTGCATCTTCGAAAAACCTTCTCTCTTCCATCGCCATGTTGGTCTTCGACGTTCAAAATCACCCGTTCTTGAAGAACCACTATCGGCACGTTCTTTCACTAATCACCTTAGATATTTGAGAGCATTCGATGAGCCTCAGCCGCAGATTTCTTCATAAGAAAGCAGAAAATTAAAACCTCCCGCAAATGACCAGAATTTGGCTCGTTAGATGACATGTTTAATCGAGAATAACTTTATGATGCAGACACAAATCGACTAATATTTCGATGGCGTTATGTTAACCAATACCTAAGTTTATTGCATGACATCTACGATTTATTTATTCCGATTACCACTTACCGCTTCAGCCATCTATTGCAAAACGGCGAAAGCAAAGTTGTACACCTAATATTTTCTAGTAAAATTTGAAGCATTTGTTCTTTAATTCCCTAGCCAAACTAGCTGTTTCATAAATTAAGCCTTGAAAATGATCGATCATATAACTTAAAAATGATTCCTTGAATCATCTATGCTTTGTTCCATAAATATCTGACGCTAGATTCTTTATAATCTCTGCCGTTTTTCTTCGTCATATTAAAAGCGTAGCCTTTTTTATATTTCTGCAAACTTTCTGTAGTTGTTTCTCATCTCAAAGAATAGTTTCCCTTCAGCAAGAATTCCGAAAACTAATTCCACTCGGACGTTCTTATTTTTGTTGTTTAAAAGATACCAGTTTGATAATTTCATATTTCACACATACGTTTATCATACGATATATACTCAATTATTTGACAAATTTTTGTTTCCTAAACTATCTGGAGTTTGAGAAATGTCAAAAAAAACCAACTAGTTGGCTTGCATGTTGAAAACTTCAATTTCAACCCTAACAAGACAAATATCATAAAAGATCCATCAAATCTTAAATATAAAAACTTCTTCCATCAACTAGTTCTTTCTAGACGCAAAACGGCACAACGCATAATAGCCCCAGAAAAACATAGCCCGCCCCCTATACCATGAACAGTAAAATTTCCGAATAGCTGAGTCCAGAACAATTAATACCACAACATTAATTATCAATTTGCCCCGTGTTGACGCGATGACGCCATCTCTATTGTCTCGACACGCATTTTTAATTGGGATTATTGCACCATCTTCATTCAAATAAGCAAAGCTCGAAGCGTAGTGGCACTCTCATTAAATTCGCGCATAATTATTATATCTGCAAGGAGAGCATTGTCGTCGAGAATCGGCCATTCGTGCGTAATTATACTTTTAATCTTTCGGGTATAACCCCATCATTATTTCATTAAGTATTAAGTGGAGTGTGGGCTTTTTTTGCTCGGCGGAAGAATATCCTAAGACGGCGAACTAAAACACTTGATGACGTTGCAATTTTTTAGTGTAATTCGTCAGTGTTGCCTCTGCCTCATTTAATTATTCGGAAATGAAATATTTCTATCTTGTTTTTAATCCTTTCCGATGATAATGGACCTCTTGTAGAAATATTTTTTCACTTTTCCTTGAGTATGATGGATTGGGAATTAGTAGGAATTGGACATTCTAGTAGAACCCTTTTTGATGATATTTATGTTTTGAGTCTCTTAAGTCAGCAATTCGGAACACTGGCCTGAAATATTACCAACTCAAAAACATGTTCCTAATTCAATGGATAATCCCTATATTTATTTCTGAATTACATCATCAAAATTCGAATATTTTGTAGGACAAAGCCTATGTCTTAATTCTTTCCACTGTATTTTTTTCCATGCTGGTTTTTTATTGACCTTCCCTGCAAATAACAAAAAAAAAACGAAATAAATCAACAAAAAATTATCACACTATTGAAACAAAGGGAACAATAGTATTCAGCAGCAGAAAAAACAAAGTACAGAGCTGCCATACATCAAAGAGTACTGGCATCAGCACCCCATGAAAAACCTGCTAATTTTTGAAGGATGTTATTCCTCGACTTCAATTCTCCAACATATTTGTGAGAATAATTATGATTCAAGACGGAATTATTGACTTACTTTCAATTTTATATATTTTTATTGATTATTGAATGAAAACAAGAAATTTCTGTTTCATTTGGATCAGGGCGTATACGCCACTCAAGAAAATAATTTCCATAGTTTTTATAGCTTCATTTGAAGTATTTTCAATAATTAGTAAGACGAAATCAGTATGACGAAACATAATAGCAATATCATAGATAAATTTCTCAGATAAGGCAACAGGGATGTCATATAAGTATAAATTGAAAAGTATGGGAGACAAAACAGATCCCTGTGGAAGTCCATCATTCAAATCAGTTCGTTCTTTGAAAAATATTCTATGGTTCAGAAGTTTATCAGATCAGAAAAATGCAGTATTTCTTGTATGCAAACTCAATAGCTGAATTCTTGAATAACGCACTATATCGAAGACTTTAAATCACACAAAAAATAAGAGAATATAGAATTTTTACAAAAAAATTTAAATCTCTCAGACTTTCAGTTGGGATATTTAGAAGTGAATCGTTCAACCTACAAAAAAATATTCGTAAAAACTAAAATTTACTCGACTCTGTAATTCCAGGAACCACAAAAGGCATAAAATCGAATTGTCTCTAATGACTGCAAATCGGATATTCGAGCCCAGTAGGTGTGGGCGCCTAAATCAAAGGAGATGAGAGATTTCGCCGACTCTAATCCAAACTAACGATGCCATCCGAGTTGAAAAACATCACTCATAAAGCTATTTCTCGAATTATGCGCTCAACAAGCACACGTTCAAACAATTATACCCAGCCAATTGAAGTGAACTGGTTCAGGACTCATAGTAATTGGGCGTCATGAAACACAACAACAGTGAATAACAATCCAATAACAATGCCACACTGAAACGTTCAATTCGAAACATAAGTCGGGCTTTCAACAACATTGTTACATAATATTCGTTGGTTATAAATTTGTTTTTCCTGCAATGAAGTAATAGACGCGTGCAATAACGTTTTGTACAATAAACTAGTTGTTAATTAAATTTACGACCAAGAGTCCAAAAATAAAGCAATTATTTACGAGTTATTAAATTACACGAATATACGAGGCGTGTGTTGCGCTCATCTGAATACGCATTCCTCCGGTTTATGACCTAAAATAAAGCAAACTATCAAAGAGTGGTCAGGAGTGACAAAAACGTCGGGATTTATCGACAGTTAAACTAAAATATATATTTAATTGATTTTCCACCGTGTCCCAACGCCCAGATCATTGAAGATTCGGCAGTAAAACATCAGAGTGGGCTCAGGAGATATAAGGCCACCTCTTGCTTTGAATCGTGTCCAAAACATTATGTGGTTGATGTTTTATTGATTTCCTGAAAGTGAAATTGGAACGAAAAAACCTGGATGTGCCAGTTCGATTTCTTACGTCAGCGATACGTGCGGAAACAATCATTTCCCTCATTGTGAAATGGACCAAGGACCACAATTTTGGAGCGTTCGTCTACGAACAGATAGTTTTAATTTTGAGCCGTTGATGGCTAGTTTCAAGGTAGGTTCGAATCTCGAATGCCACGGTTGAATTGGGCCAAATAAGTACGAACGTTTGAAATGTTGTTTCCAGTTAATTTTGAAACTCGTGGTTTGCATTTGGATGTAGAATGACAATAAGTTTATCGTATAACCAGAACAATAAGAAATTCAAGAAGAATATCAAAAGAAAATACCTAATATTTCCGTGTCCACATATTTAGGGATTCACGGCTGGGCTTGATTTTCAAGCTACATGGCTTGATCTGGACTTATGTTCAAGTCCAGCTCAAATCAAGTAGTAGTTTTTCAATCTCAAGTCAAGTCAAGTATTCATTTATCAAGTAGGTACTTGAATCATATCAACCCACTTGATTTCTAGCAGTTTTATTGTGTAGTGTCTCATTAATGAAGAAATTATGAAATGAAAAGGAACCTTGCAAAAATAACTATTATTCATTAAACTTATTGTATAAAGGAACAGTAAATATTAAATTTCTTGAAATAGAAACATAAATCAAATAACCATAAATCATAACAAAATAAAAAATAATAAAAAAATAAAAAGTTTTTTAATATTGAGAAACTTCCAGGCTCTGTTTGATTTCATAATTTTCCATCCAGGATCTAAGACACATGAAGCATCTTATAGATTTGTCGCATAACCTATTGCTGGTTTTTGTAACTGTAGGAGCAGCTCTGGAAAATTGTCTTTCAACAGGAGCTGAAGATGCTGGCGTTGATAAAGAATCCTTGGCAAGTTTAGAAAGATATTTCTGAAACTTCCAAAATCTACCAATAGATGTCATAGAAATGTGAGAAAACTACTAATAAAGTCACACTTACGAATGCTTCAGTCTCTCGGCGCTCGGGGAATTCCCTTATTTAGTCTAAGCGCTCACGAGATTGCAGAAATATATGACGATATATTGAACAATTTTAATTAATTTCGAGAAATATTATATGGCAATATTGCAAATCTGTTTATGATTAATCAGAAAACCAAAGTGGAAGTATGAACCATTTTGCCATTAACTTTTATGAATGTCAACTCTGTGAATCAGGCTCGGTAAGCTGAATGGCTAGAAGTTACTTTAGTTTCGAAGAAGTCACTTACAAAAACTGCAGAATTAAGAGCGATACTGAAGCAAATCTAATCATGTTTTTCGCCCCTTCGATATTCCCAATCCCATTTCTACTAAGCTGAGAACATTCCAATCTAGCCATCGACGAAAATCGAAGAATTGGAATGAATTTAGTATTTGTTTCGACTAATAATTTCCAGTATCGTCTAGCATTGATATATTCCTACCTCGCGAAGAGGCTACATTTTATCCTCGAAATAAGGGAGACTGTAAGGATAAATATCTCATTCCAGTTTATTGCTTCGTATTGTCGAACTATTAATTCTGTTTTTCTAGTTACAAAACACAGCCAAATGAGTATTACTCCAAAAGGGGCGTAGATCAAGTTATCGAGGACCTGTACTAGGTGAATAACAAAGGGATTGAGAGGCTTTCAAGGAAAAATATTAAGGAAAACAGCCACGTGAAATCAGGAGCTTTATAGAGCTCGGCCATTCGAGCAACAATTGCGCACTTGAAGACCGCATAAATGTATATAAGTCAATATGTTCTGCAAGGACGCAGTAATAAAAATGAACCAGCGCTCAAAAGCATAAGACTTCAGTGCTTTCAGTGATCAAGAAAATACTGGATACTTCTTTTCCACTATTCTTTTCAAATTTTGTATATGGTCTTGATGAAGTGTATATCTTGAAATTTTGTACGAGCTTAAAATTTATATTTCGTATCAATACTTCGAATCTCAACAATCCAAGGATCAGATAAGAAAAACTTCTGTAAACTTTATACATTAGTTTTTCAATTCTGTCTCAAAGTTTATTAATTTGAACTCATAGAGAATGGTAAAAAAATATCAGGGTGTGTATAGAAAGTTAACAACTTATCTAAATTAGGAAATTTGAGAATATTCTAACAATTGGGTTTGAAAGTCGGAAATCTGCTTAGATTTCCAAATTGCTTAATTTGGAAGCTGTAAGGCAAAGTATGCGAAGTTATCCTTTGGTTTCTCTTAATCTTGATTTTTGCTAGTCTTCCTGATCCAAAAATGACATTCAAGTCAAACTGAAAGATCCTTTCAACAACTTGGCACTCATATAATATTCAAATGTTTCACGAATAAAAGTCCACAGTGATTTTGCTGCTTTTGTTTTACTTCTTTAATAAGCATAATCGCAGGATTTGAAGTGATTAGGTTGAACAGAAAGATATTTTATGATTTTTCACTCTTGTGAGGATATTAAGTCTAAGGCGTTGTAAATAATACAGTTACAGTTTAGGATTCAAAAAATTTGGAAGAAAGCACTGACTTTGCTTTTGAGCGCTCGTAATTCATACAGATATCGTAACCAAATGATACACCGGTCAACAAAGCGCCCAATAACGAATCTCTTCCTAAAAGTAAATAATTCAAGTGTAATTGAACTCTGATAGCCAATATGAAAATGTATCATGTAATTTCTACGTCAATTACTCCTGTCTACGATAACCAGCCTTAGATTCCCGTAATATCATACTGTTACGTCGAATTCCACCAGCTGTCGACATCAGAACAACTGACCCAAATCGATGGCAATACATATATTCGAAATTTTATTTTTATTTTCATTACTGTTCGAACGTCTGCTTGTATAAATTCCTTCTCGTTTAATGTTCTCCTCCTGAATGACAACCCGAGAAGTTGGAAATAAGTTCAATATCTTTTTCAACTTGGATAGGTACACGGATACGTAGAAAAACGGAATATTTCACTGTTTAACCTTGTTTAATTAGTTACAACGAAATGAGGATCAAAGAGTCAGATCGAACGTTTGATCTGTTCCACGTTTCCTGAATGTTGCCAATATCTCAAACAATAATCTGTTTACACGATGTTAATTTAAGACCAATATTTTCTAATCTGTTGTCTTGTAGATATTCACTAATTCAATTTTTTAAGTGCTGACCTACCTTCAGGTGATTTTATCGAGTTATTTTCGAGGTGGTATCTTAGATGTTATCTGACAATACGTTTGAGCGATATCTAGGTCTCAGCTTGTTTCTATGACACAATTCCTTGAGTTGTTGACCTATTTCTGAATGCTGCACATGTTTCTGTCTGGGTTGTATGAATAAATAAATTTATGTAAGGATGATTCACCGAAACTGCAGGTGTTCCACCCTAATTTAAGATTTTGTACGCTCGGTTCCCGAACAGAGGGCGCCTCCAAAATCATAACTACGAATTTCATAAAATTATTCATTTATGATATCAATTTTAAGCTTCATGATAACAAATCCGACCTAATTGAAATTTTACATGAGAATGTAATATGTATAGTTACAATTTCAAGCTTAATGTGAAATTTAATTTTGATCGCTGCCCTAGAACCAGAGGAAATTCAATGAGAGCATCGATAATATTTCCGTAACGACCTCAGAGTAAAAAACATAGACAGAGGTAGCATATGTTATTTTCAGTCAGCAAATTTTGTCCCCAACATGAACTATCAAATTTGACGTGAAGCGGGTGGAAATGAAAACATGTCAGTGATACGATATTTCACCCAATTCGCGAATTTCTCCACTATGAACAAACTTCTTATGTCTCATAGTGAATCAACGGTTCATATCAACTCAAAATATATTGAAATTAATACCTAAATATATAAGAAATTCAGAAAACAAACTTCAATCGCGCCAAACGGCGTGAAACAACCCATGACACTAGGAGAGCAAAAGTTGCCAAACCTTAGATTTCAGCAGGTAGATGCAGAAAATAATTAATATTCTGCTTACTGAAAATTCTACAATTAGGAAAAATAACGGATTCCAAATATTAATATTAATCGGGAATCACTCAAATAAATATATTTCATTCAATATAATATACATTCATAACGATTTATAGTAAAATTGTGGATTTGAAAATATATCACAATCCGACAACGTAATCTAACCGTGTTGGGGACATGTAAAAATTGCGCATTCTCCTTCTACCTATGTTTAATACTCTATGGTCGGAACTCCTTATGACGTCTATCAAACTAACGTCAACCTGATGTCGATAACATCGATTTTATCAAACAGTTAATGATAGTTGTCAAATTTTTTTGATTTTATTTTATTCTCGTTAATTTTTCGTTTTTTTGATACTGATTCTATTTGAAACGGAAGTAATAAAATAAAAATCGGTACAGCTTATATTGATTTATAAATAATGTATCTAACCGGGCTCTCTATTGTCTTATGAAAAATCTCACAATAAATATAGTCATAACAAATTAATAACAAATGTTTATCGGCATGATTTGAACCCAAGCTTATTTCTAAATCCGTTGAATTGAGCTTTTGAAAGCAACTCCTAAATACCCTAAATGAAAGCAAAGTTTACTAATCACAAACCTGGGGCATTCATTGAAAGCG
Source organism: Harmonia axyridis (assembly GCF_914767665.1). Lineage (NCBI taxonomy): Eukaryota > Metazoa > Arthropoda > Insecta > Coleoptera > Coccinellidae > Harmonia > Harmonia axyridis. The sequence goes on from NC_059503.1 coordinate 12,220,592, forward strand.
TTGTTTCGTTAAATCTTTATCCTTATCCCTAACACAGGCATCGGGTGCATATAAAATACAGCGTGGCCTGAACTACTCCCCAAATAAGAGTATCAGGTAAAAGAGCAACACACAGTGTGTGCGACAGATGGTGCGTGGTACAGCGACAATGAGAGGGACACCTTCAGGACGTGATGTTAAATGAAATACAGGGTAAACAGTTAGGGGTACAGGACTACAGGTCCTCGCGTAACGACCTGATATCCCTATGGAGAAGGGTGTCCGGGTTCTGCAATTCGAAATCTTGACCTCGAGATTTCAGGTTCACTCTAAATATAAGTTGATAATGGTTTAATAAACGATTGAAAATATGAATACAGGATATAAACGGAGGGACTCTGTTTGTACAGGGTGTCCCGTAACCCTGCCAAATTATAACAGAAGATTGACCTTGAAAAATAAATGACGGTTGGTTTTTCACATAGAGTAATAAACATGGATAGAAGGAGTACACGCAATTTTTACATGTCCCCAACATGGTTAGATTACGTTGTCGGATTGGGATTAATTTTCAAATCCACAATTTAACTAGATCGTTATAAATGTATATTATATTGAATGAAATATATTTATTTGAGTGATTCCTGGTTAAATATGCAAATTTGAATTGATGGAATCCGATATTTTTCCTAATCGTCGAATTTATAATAAGCAGAATATTTATTATTTTCTGTATCTACCTGATGAAATCCAAGGTTTGACAACTTTTGCTCTCCTGGTGTCATCGGTTGTTTCACGTCGTTTGGCGCGCTTGAAGTTTGTTTTCTGGATTTCTGATATATTTAGGTATTTATTTCAATATATTTTGAGTTAATATGAAACGTTGATTCACTATGGGACATAAGAAGTGCGTTCTTTGTGGAGAAACTGGCGAATTGAGTGAAATATCGTATCGCTGATATGTTTTCATTTCCGCGCGCTTCATGTCAAATTTGATAGTTCATGTTGGGGACAAAATTTGCTTACTGAAAATGACATATATGCTCCCTCTATCTATGTTTATTACCCTTAGATTTTTCCGTATTCAAACAAGTATACATCATTTTCTCAAAATTTGATGGGGAATGCGATAAAAGCATAATTTTTCTTATTTTATCAGTGGCGTTTGAAAAAGGGCAGAAAAGGGACCATGATGCCCTTCTTGTACGCTAATGGAGGCAACTGAAAATATTAATTTATTTTGAAAATGAAACCGTATTGAACACGAACATTCTTTCAAATTTAATTGAAAAATTTAGGAAATTGTGGAGCCTATGAATAAAAATTACTTTTAATTTTTCATATTCAACACCCTGTATCTCTGCAACGAACGACATTTGTGAAAAGAAATATTTGGAATATTTTCAAAGCGAATCTTCTGTTTCAATTTGGCTCCATAGTTTAGGGACACCCTGTATATGAACTGTCCCACAAAACAATGACATAATAATAAATCACAACTTTTATTGAATCTAAGGACGCAATAAGCGCATGAATGATCGATCACTCAAAAGTTCCTGATGTTTAGGCGGTGCTTTCCTGGATTTTTCCCAGATTTAACCATTTCCATAAAGAAATAAAGATCATCCCCTATTTCCTGATTGTCAATAAACAATAGCATCAACATTCAACATTGATGCATCAAAGCTTGGTCCACAATACAATAAAACCTAGAAAATATCTGTGTAAATTGCTAACTTCCTCCCAATTCGTTGCGTGGAGAACGATTTGACGCTCGTGGCGCCCTCTATTGGGAACTAATCAGAACTCGATTACCTTCCAATGAATCACGTCGTTTATTTGAAAATCCGCATGTTGCAGTTATTTATCGCAGGTTTGATAGCACATTAAACTTCCCAACAATGAAAATAGTTATACACCAGAAAATGTGTTTTCCCAATAATGACTCGAATGGAACTCCATATCCTATTCATATTTCAATAAAATAAAAATTATTGTTTTATTTACGCACATATCTCATTCTTCGTATAAATTGTTTGTTTTCATGAAAGCACAAAATCTTCACTATTAATTTCAACGAATTCATTCAATCAGACACTTGAATTCCAATAATACTACCTGTTTTTAAATCTCATTATCTGTACCCACAACTGAAATATAAGCTGTAAAAATGATAAGGTATCGTACTTGAACTCAAAATATAATCCATCATAAAACTTGAGAAACCCTCCGAGATACAAATCTACAGTAGTGGGTACACTATTCGAATAGAGGCATTCAGAGGTGTTAAGTGGTTGTTACATTTATTGTACTCCATTGTTAGTAAAAATAACACTAATCTTTCCAACAACTACCTAACCGAAGAATAAATTAAAAACGAATTAGGTACTGAAGGTTGTCAAATCTTTATACAGGGTGATTTATTAGCTCACCGACAAACTTTGCCTTAAGCAAGATCATGTAATTTGAACAAAAAGAAAACATGGGAACATCTGTCGGATTTCAATTATTTCAAGAAATGAATGGATTCAAAAGTTTCCTTCATGTCTATTGATGTAATTCATTGATAATAAATAATTATGCTTAGAAACAAGTGTAAATACAGTAGGCATTCTAATTGTCGTGTTGTTCGATACCATTTTTGTAGTATGATTTGTCTTTCGCTTCAAAATAGGCCTCAGTTTCGGCGATTTCTTTTTCATTGGCGCTAAATTTCTTTACAGCTAGCATTCTTTTGAGGTTTGAGAACAGGAAAAATTCGCTGGGGCCCTGATCTGGCGAATACGGTGGATGCAGAAGCAATTCGAAGCCCAATTCATGCAATTTGGCCTTTGTTTTCATTGATTTGTGACACGACCCATTGTCTTGATGAAACAGCACCTTTTTTTTTCTTCGAATAGGGCCGTTTTTTAACGATTTCATCTTTTAAGCGATCCAATAATGCTATATAATAATCGTTGTTGATGGTGTGGCCCTTTTGGAGGTGATAAATAAATATTATACCTTGCGCATCCCAGAATACTGATGCCATAACCTTGCCAGCTGACAGTTGTCTTTTTCCCCGCTTTGGATTCGATTCATCGTGAGCAGTCCACTCAGCTGACTGTCGATTGAACTCCGGAGTGAAATGATGAAGCCATGTTTCATCCATTGTCACATATCGACGCAAAAATTCAGGTTTATTGCACTTAAACAGCTTCAAACACTGCTCAGAATCATTAACACGTTATTGCTTTTGATCGATTCTGAGCGCGAGCAGTATTAACGCTTGTTTCTAAGCATGGACAAGAATGAATCTTTCGAAGATATTAATTTTAATTATTATTAATGTTTTTTTTTAAATTACACAACCTTTCTAATAGCAAAGTTTGTCAGTGAGCTAATAAATTACCCTGTATAATATGTAGCTATTTATAATATATTTGACCAAGAAGAAGATGCATTTCTTAAGAACCAATTCTAAAAACTGTTATAGTGTCATTTACTATAATTTTGTACTTTTGAAAATTCAAATATTAATTTTGGCATTTCGGTTCAAACTCATTGACATTTCAAGGTACCTAATCTGCGCATTAAAAAAAAACAATCATTCTAGTCGAAATTTTGAGTTTGTTCTCAGATTCATATTCAACATTCTCCTAAAACGTACGAATGCTTATGACTATCCATTATTCAAAATAATAAGCCTTACGTAATATTCGACTTCGAGTTACAGCCCCCACAAAATCCAACAACATCCAGTCTGTCCACCATTGACAACTAACCCCCTGAAATAAGGATCACAATCAGTGGTAGGTAAGTTCCTACCGCTGTACAGCATCACAGGATCCAGTGTTATTGTATCTGTAATGTAACATTTGGCGAACATTTGCTCGTTAATTTTAACAACATTTCTCAAGGTTTGCTTTGTTATTGCAAGATGTTTCGTTCTCGACATTTGGAAGGTGTTGAGGTTATAAAAGAAAACGGGACGTACAACCTGGCGTGAGAAAATTGACTTTATAACTTTATCAATGTGTTACTGACATTCCTTCTGGGTTACATCAGATTTCGGTGAAACGAGATTGTTTGAAGTAATTTCCTTTGACCAAATACTGGAGAAATGCTTTCTGAGAAAATACATCGACATTTAAGAATATTTCATCAATTCCAGGTATTTGGATATAAATTACAAATAAAGGAACGGACATTGTAGATCTCGTTTTGAGCTATTTTATATTTCAACGGAATTGGTTAGGTTGATAGACTCGATACTTTTATCTATTCTTTGAATGTGTAGAAAATGAAATGATGAAATATACTGAAACTTTTTCGAAATGGACAAAATTGTGTTTTGAATCTTAATAAACAATAAAATTTTGAGAAACCGGAGTCAATATTTTTATCCGAATGTGAATATTCTTTCCATTTAATTTCGACTTTTTGAGCACTTGGTCCAATCGAACAGAAAGCTATCATTTGGCCAAAAGCAATGAGTTTTCGGATAATACATTGTCAATAAGTGAAATTAGATAGATAGTTTCTGAAATATTTAATTAAATTATTTTGCAAATTATGTATTTCTGATATCATCTCGGATTCGCCATCCATGCCGTCATACCATTGCTAAAATAAATATAGATACTCTACAGGGTGTCCTGAATAACGTCAGAAAATTTCAAGGGGTTATTCCTGACAGTATCTCAAGAAAAAAAATTACCATGAACGCAAATGCTCGATTGCCTCAATACATGGCATAATCATATTTTCCCTTTTTTGGTAAAAAACAAACACTTGGCAGTCTCAGCTTCATTTCTTCTTATGAAATAATGTATAAAAATAATAAAATAAATAAATGATAAAATAATCTATTAGGATGATGTTCTTTTATTTCGAAAACGTTTGAGATGATTGGAGATATTCAAACGACCTCAATTTTACATTTTATTTCATTCTCATCTACAAATTGAATCATTTATCAGTATTCTCCGACCATGTCCATTTTTAAGGAATAATTTCATCAGTAATTCGTAGTGTTTGAATAGTTACAATACTTCAAAAATCGATTTAATATATTTTGTGCTTTACAAAATATGAATTATAAACTATTTTTTTCTTACTTCAACACGCTGTATTTTGGTAAGGAAATACTGCGGAGCTACGTTTATAGGACCTTTTTTTCTTGAAATGTGTCAGGAATAACCCTTTCAAATTTTCTGACATTTTACCAGAATTCAGAGTAATGAACATAGATAGAGGGTGTATATGTCATTTTCAGTAAGCAAATTTCGGCCCCAACATGAACTATCAAATTTGACATGAAGCGCGCGGAAATGAAAACATATCAGTGATACGATATTTCACTCAATTCCCGAGTTTCTACACAAAGAACGTACTTCTCATGTCCCATAGTGAACCAACGTTTCATATTAACTCAAAATATATTGAAATAAATACCTAAATATATCAGAAATTCAAAGAACAAACTTCAAGTGGCCAAACGACGTGAAACAACCGATGACACTAGGAGAACTAAAGTTGCCAAACCTTGGATTTCAGCAGGAAGATACAGAAAATAATAAATATTCTGCTTATTTTGAATTCGAAAATCAGGAAAAATATCGGATTCCAAATATTCTCATTTGCATATTTAATCGGGATTCACTCAAATAAATATATTTCATTCAATATAATATACATTTATAACGATATAGTAAAATTGTGGATTTGAAAATATATCACAATACGACAACGTAATCTAACCATGTTGGGGTCATGTAAAAAATGCGTATACTCCAGAAGGAGTATAGGAGTAATAAACATAGATAGAAATCTATGTTTATTACTCTATCGAATTATGCTACCCCCTACTATTTGATAACGTTTGTAAGTTATTTGTACAAATTTTCATTAATACCTCTCTTGTTCATCTCAAGTGGACGTCGCTACCCCGGTCGAAACCAAATCTAAAAACGAGATAACGCAACTCAAAACTTCAAACGAAATACCTAAAACTTTCAACCATCCATTCGCATACTTTCAACTTTTATCGTACGTATCCAGTCGACTTATTCCAATAACACAAATCGCTAATTGCTCCGTACCAGAAACGTCGATCTAATCTCCGACGTGCCACAGACGCATTCATCAAATTCATCGAAAAATACTAAGCATATTACGGCGCTTATCGAGCGAGTGAATTCAGGTGAACAAAAGGGATGCGATTATTGCGTTCAAGGGGAGATGCGGGCCTCCGTCCTCCTGCATACGTTCGATTTGACTCGCACAGGGGTGACAGTGTCAATGTCGCCCCGCAAAAACCCGTGACAATGGGAATCGGCCTTCTTTTTATTACCCCTCTATGACTCAACTGTTCGGGTGCAGTGGAAATTGATTTTTCTCCGCTTTTGAATACCATCTCTGGACGTCTAGGTGCCCATATGGGCTGAATGCTACCTACTGTTCCACGCTAGGTGTAATCAGGGATGATTGGCCGGTGGATCAATTGCAGGAAGGGAGGGGGTGGTTGGTTTTGGTTGAACTTTCTCATGCAATCTGTGCCGTTGGTTTTTGTAGTGTGTAAAAACGGTTTAATGCCGTTGTGCAGAGGGTGGGCAGGTTTTAAACCAGAAGAGAAAGGTTTTTGACCATTTTCTATTATTTATATTGATGCGAACCATACGATGTTATACACTGTGTGCGTAAAGTATGGAGCAAATTCATTTTTAGCTAAACAGACCATTTTAAGAAATAATCCTGGAACACGTCGATTTTTCATTTTAATTTACCGTATTTTAAAATGATAATCTGATATACAGAGTGAATTACTTTCGAGTAATGACGTCACCGTCATTTTTTTTTAATGGAACACCCCCATTTTGCCTCAATTTTCCGATTACTCTAGCTGAGCTGATCCCAAAAATTTATCACATGTTGATTTCAATTGGTACAGGGTGAACAAAAATACAATAGTTTTCTGTGTGCTCATAAAGTAACGCGTAACATTCTTTATCAGTTAAATTAACAATATTAACAAAAATACTTATTGTCTAGCGGCTATTGGTTTGAATGTAGTTCGTTACATTTTTAGATTAATAAAAATGAGCTGTTTCCAAACATGTTTGGTACTTGTGGTCTAGCAGACAGAATATGAAAAAAATTATTTCTTATTTTTATACATTTTTATTAATCTAAAAATAAACTACAGGGTTTTACATTCAAACCAATTGCCGCTAGACAATAAGTATTTTTGATAATATTGTCAATTCAACTAATAAAGAATGTTACGCGTTACTTTATGAGCATACATAAAACTATTGTATTTATGTCCAGCCTGTACCAATTGGAATCAACATGTGATACATTTTTGGAATCAGCTCAGCTAGAGTAATCGGAAAATTGAGACAAAATGGGGGTGTTCCATTAAAAAAAAATGACGGTGACGTCATTACTCGAAAGTAATTCACCCTGTATATGGGATTTTTATTTTAAAAAACGGTAAATTAAAAATCAAAAATCGACCTGTCTACTGACTTCACATCAGCGCTTTCCTGATATTTCCATTTGATTTCTGGATTCTACACATTCCAAAACGTAAAGTGTGAAAATTTGAGTAGGTGGTAAATTTTGAAAATAGTAGACCAAATCGAGTTCAACGTCCATAGGTGCCATCTAGAAAAAAAACATTGAATAGTCATTCATATTGTTCCCCTACATTGTATCAATTCGTAATATTGTTTTGCTTTTCTATTACTCAATTGAACTCTATCCGAAGGTTATCCAAATGAATGAATTGATCATATTGCCAATTAAAGAAATTGAGAGAGATTTATTTTCATCTCTCCATTGAAAATAATAGATCGATATATAGGAGAACGGACTTATACGAAACCTCAGAGTAATAAACATAGATAGAAGGAGCATATGTCATTTTTCAGTAAGCACATTTTGTCCCAAACATGAACTATCAAATTTGGCATAGAGCTCGCGGAAATGAAAGCATATCTTATATGATATTTGACTCAATTCGTGAGTTTTTCCACAAAGAAAGCATTTCTTATGTCCCATAGTGAATCAACGTTTCATATCAACTCAAAATATATTGAAATGAATACCTTAATATATCAGAAATTCAGAAAACAAACGTCAAGCGCGCCAAACGACGTGAAACAACCGATGACACTAGGAGAGCAAAAGTTGCCAAACCTTGGATTTCAGCAGGTAGATACAGAAAATAATAAATATTCTGATCATTTCAATTCGACAATTAGCAAAAATATATCACAATCCGACAACGTAATCTAACCATGTTGGGGACATTTAAAAATTGCGTAACGCCTACTAACTATGTTTATTACTCTATCGACGATACGAATAGTTTTCTGATTTCTGCCAACCTAAGACGTCTCTGATCTAAGCGTCCTACCATTCGCGTTTAACGATTCACTTTCATGTCAGCATTCAAATTCCCCATATTAATTCCAATTCGGTTGTAGCACGTCAACCATGAATAGTAAATCCGGTGAAAACATTTCGCCACAAATTTATAATTCTTCGATTCGGTGTATCTTTTCTGGTTTGTTCCTTCGTTCCCCTGAAATAAATGTATAACAAGATAATACTTTGTCGCGTTTGGTATGACTTTATTGTATGATTTACTGCCTTTATTTACGACATTATTCAGGTCCATTCAAGAATTAATGTACCATCCCACTTGGCTTGGGGTGGTGTGTCACTCACTTCTTGTTATGAGCACTGCATTTCAACTACAAAATATTTTTCGTTTATCAATTTATCGATGATGGTGAAATTCGGTCATCTGTTGTTATTCTAATTTAAAATTATTATTCTGAATTCTTAAAGAATTTTTCAATTCTTTAATAATTAATTCTTAAAAATATATACCCAAGCTTTCCAGCACTGTTTTATTGGAAATTGAATTCTCTAAGTCATTGCATTTTTATTGAAATTTATGAAATATTTCCATAAATATCATTTAGTGATTTTTGCATTGAAAAATGTTGGTTGGCAGAACTGATTTCTTTAAGGCAAATTGATTAATTGACAGATAAAGCCGTGACGGAAAATTCGGAGTACCAACATAAAATAATAAAATATAACCATGAAAACTGTGCGTTTCTGATATATTCTCGCACGATTTTGTTCTACGAGATGTGGAAGAATGAACGGAATAACCACAGAATTAGCGAAATTAAATTATAAAGTCCTGATGATTCTTTTAAAATTTATCTTGAATATTTTGGTGGTTATCTTACATATTATACCTATTAGGTTTAAACTTATCCGGATTGATATTTTTCTTGACCAATTCGCACATTTGCTGCTGTATATCCTCGATAACTTCACGAATTCCATATTTGAGGTCTGAATCTATTGTAGAGCATTAGCAGAAACCTTATCTTTCAGGTGGCCCTAAAAAAAGGTCTGAAGGTATTAAATCACCAGATCTCGTTGACCAATTTTGACACCTCTTGATTTCTTTTGAAGATACATGTATTCAAATCAAAGCCTGGAATTGTTTTAGGGAAAAAATTCAATTGGTATTGTTCAAATATGCAACAGGAATCTAAAACAAGAATAAAAACATAATCCAATATTTCGTATGCCTCTAGTGGAAATAACTGCACGCAATCGCCAAGACATCGAATAAGACGAATAATGTGATCTTGAGGAACTGGGTCATATGTATTTATATTTCAACGAAAAACGCGGCTCGTCAAGTGTTTCCGAAAGTTTCTTCGAATTTCATTCCAGAGATGTTCAATCGTACTTAGATCCGGGCTACATGCAGGCCATTCTAACATTGGAAATCAACTTCATCCAAATATTGGTTTGCAATATTTGCTACAATACATGCGGTCTTGCATTAAAATAAAGTTATTATCAACAAATGGAGCAAAGGGAACTACAGCTTCATGAAGAACGTCTATTATGTAACGTTGAGCATTTAGAGCTCCGTTTTCAATAAATAATAATTCAGTACGTGCTGCTCTGATTTACCTGCCTGTTCCTCATAGATCTTCGCGTGTTCATAAAATTCCAGGCTTTTATTTGAATACGTGTATCTAACGGGTGTTTTTTTTTCGAGGTATATAACTTCAAGTTGGCATTACTGTTCAAGATGATAACCGATTTAACAGCTGTCAAGTGATTTATTCTCAGTTTGGTTTGGCAATTCATCATGAATAGACTCAGACCTGAGCAACGCTTGCAAATAGTGCAATTTCATTTCGAAAATAATGGTTCTGTGCGGAATACGTATCGCGCACTACGTCCATTTTATTTTGTTTAGCGATGAAGCGCACTTCTGGTTGAATGGCTACGTCAACAAACAAAACTGCCGCATTTGGAGTGAAGCTAATCCTCAAGTGTATGCCGAAACACCGTTATATCCAGAAAAACTTACTGTTTGGTGCGCTTTATTGGCTGGTGGAATCATTAGTCCGTACTTCTTCAAAAACGATGATGGCCAGAACGTTACAGTCAATGGTGATCGGTATAGAGGCATGATTACTAAATTTTTCATGCCTGAATTGAACAACCATGACGTCCAGGAGCTGTGGTTCCAACAAGACGGCGCAACATGTCACACAGCTCGTGCCACAATCGATTTATCGAAAGACACGTTAGGTGACCGCCTAATTTCACGATTCACGATCACTGTGTAGAAATGCTATCAACATTTTTGGAAAACTTTCCTGAAGTATGTTTCAACACTAAAGAATTTATCGTCCAATTCCGAAAGTTCTTGGACAACGAACTTCGGCAAAATTTTAGGTGGCCGAGTTTCTTGCCAGTGAGTTTATATTCCAATTTTTCCCACGATCGAAAATGATATTTCAGATAACGTAAATTTTGATGTTATTAAAAGTCGGGACCCACCTGGTTTTGAACGCTATCATCTTCCGTTTTTACAGCGACCACATCCTGAAAGTCGTATACACATTGAAGTTATTATCAGTATTTTGCGTACGTAATGGTTACCTGTTACCTTGGAGAACGTTGGTTTGTTAGTAAAAGTTTGTCGATAAACGAACTTGTTAGTCCCTGAAAAATACACCGATAAGACTTGTACATATGCAGTTAGCTGAAATCTTTTTGTTTTTTTCGACGAATCTCTCGAAGAGTTCAGGAGAATAAGGTATGATGATAATATTATGTCTTCTTGTCACTTTGACATGTTTACAATGCATATCAGAGAATCTTTTATAATTGAAAAGTACATACAAGTGCATACAATGAATGAAGAAATCAATCATTAGAAATATTGAATTTTTCACTGAAATCTTTCGATATACAGAGTGATTTTAAGTATGGAACACCTCATTTATCTCGGAAACATATCCCACGATTTTTATACATTGTTGTCAGATCCTTAATTTTTCGGAATGATAATGAACTTTGTTTTTTCAAATGGATCACCCTGTAAATTTTTTGCCTTATTTCAACTTCGGCAAAGATAATATAAATGCACTCATAACTCAGAATTCAGCTATAGCGAACATTTATGGAAAATATTTATCACTTCTTAAAGATTTCAAAAAGCAAAAAATTCACTAAGTGATCCCATTTGAAAAAATGAAGTGACTTCATTCCGGAAAAATGAAAGATCTGCAACAATGTAAATACCTCCATATTATTGTTCATATCACAAAAACCTTGCACAACAAAATCTATGTTCTCATAGCGAGTCACAGACCTAGAAGTTTTGACTTCATATTTGTGTTTAGAATACTGAATAAAGAATATTAGGGTAAAAATCTGCCTGCCAAATTTCTTAAAAAATTACATAAATATGAATTCGAAGAAACGCGCAAAGACTTGACGATAATGCTCTTCTAATTTTTCTCATTATCTTCATTCGTTCCTTTGAACTTTACAATTTTGTAGCCTTTTCATAAACCAGGTTTAATCCTATAAATATATTCAAATATATATCATCAAAAAATAAATTTATCGATCTGAAGAACAAATATTCACGTGTTCTCGATAAAGAAAATAAATAATCCAAAGAATTCTAGCGCCAGTGGTCAATAAAACGGCTGTAACTTTAGAAATTTTCCACTACGCATCCAACTGGATATTCGATCTCACAGCCAACTAAGTCCATAAAACAACAACAAAACCTTTCACGATTAGTGGTTTGGTCACCTTTGAACTGATCAAGGTTGAAGTAAGTTTACACAATCTTGTAATTAGATTTAATATTTGTCACCCTGTGCAAATAGAACGGTATCGAAACCCAGATAAACTCTACCTTCAAGAATGAAAATTAGTTGGATTTCCTTATTGTCGAAAGCATTCAATTTATCTAAGGCAAATATTTAAAGTTTCAATTATTATAAAGAAACAATTTCTTTTGTCTGGTTTATTTATACAAAAGGTATATGGTCATTTTGATGCTTACCTTAGATTTGAGATAGTTTGGTTATCGGAGTAAAATATTTCGATGTATACATACCTATTTACAGGCAACATTGATTTATTATATCCCCTAGTTTTATCTTCAAATGGGTTCTTGACTGTCTATTAACATTTAAACCAAAAAATCTTATTGTACACATCTGGTTGACCCTACATTCGATCATTCGTCCACAGGTTCCCACACTGGTACCTTAAAACTTCGATATTGTTACAATAGAAAAAAAAACCAAATGTTCATTCGAAAGTTAAATAAGTTCAACATCTGTAAAACATATTTTCAGTTCTGTAGCCTTTTGTATTGTAATTGCAGGTTCAGTTATAAGATAGCTTCGGTCTTTCTGACCATTCTAGGTGAAAAACTTCAGAAGGGTTTGTTTTCGATAGTTTCAATGAATCCGACACTTCCGACAGAAGAAAGTACCTGTAAATTTTTATAGTAGGATCTATAGTACTTGTGATGTGAGTTTTAGTATTCATAGTTTCGAATGAATCAGAAAGGTTTCGAAAATCATAGGTTTTTGTCATTTTGAATTGTTTTATACATTCTTCGAATCTCGACTTTGAAAAATTTTAGAACTTCAGTCTAATAACGGGAAATTATTTATTGTGTTTATAAAAAGGACAAGAAGAAACAAACACTTCAAATTTATACAATGAACGAGCAGTTTTTCATCCCGTTCAAAAATTACCGAAAATTGGTGAATGACTATATTATTTATTCGAATTTTTTGTATCACTTTCACTCACACTATCGAATAAGCCAATCATGAGAAAAATATTTAAATTTTGAGGAATTGCCTGCATTACTCTCTGCGAATACATTTCTATAATTTCTCCTGAAAACGAACGTTTCCAAGTGGAATCTGGAATCTGATTTTAGAAAAAGTGGAATCTGATTTTAGAAAAAGTGGAATCTGATTTTAGAAAAAAGTGGAATCTGATTTTAGGGATAAAAAAGTCGGTGATATATAGTTTTTTTAACATAAATATTCGTGATTCCGGCGAAAAATCTTTCCATAAATCTGTTGTTTTTGGGAGAAATAGGTAGGTGTATTTATACAGTTTCAAGAAATAAATAACAATAACTCAAAGTGCGCCTCATCCTTTTGAAGGTTTCAATTGTTCATCATGAAAATATGGGGTTATCTTCATTTGAGTGAAAGTACTCTTAAATGCTATTTGCTCTGCATAAATGGTAACATTTTGGATATTTGTTACTTGATAATTCTTACGTGATATTTGTCTTTTGACGTTGCATAAATAATGATAACAAATATTTGTATCTATTGCAAACATCACAGAACACTCATAGAATTAACTGGAAAAATTCTACAAAAAACTGACTTGGTGTCAAGAAGTTTTGAGCACTATTTCATTCATGTTCTTATTGCGCCCTTGGAGACGAACCTCTTGAAATTCAGCAATAACATTCCGGTGTAATTGGAAAATTTCAGACGAAATGATAAACCGCTCTGTTAGCGGATTTTTTTTACCTTCTTCATTCTGTTTCAATCACTTCTTTTCAACAATATATCGTCGCATAAATGCAGAACTATTTTATGTCCATAAAAGTTTTCAGGAGAGCATTTTTTTCATTTCAAAGGATATTCAATTATAATATCACAAGAGCATAGACAATATTCGATTATACACCGATTCACTCGACGTAGTTCGCGAAACATCACGAGAGCGCAGCTCGAGTGGTGTTTCGCGAACTACGTCGAGTGTAGAGATTCGTATAGACGAAATATATTTTCTATTCTCGAGTGGTTTTCGTTACGATTATATAACGAATATTTTCATTAACAATAACCAAAGCACTGCATTGTGATAATTCAATGACATTTTTTTTTTATTTTTTGGCAAACGTCCAAGAAGGTTACTATGGAAATGATCCCAATACGGCAGGCGAAACACCAAAACGATTATACCACGTCGTCAAGTAGTATATTCACTTATCAATACGCCGTAACTATGGGAAATTTACGGATTCTATTGGTTCATCAGAACATGAGTTGTATAATCAGATATATATTGGATTATGTTCTTAGCTGGTTAATTATTTTTTTGGTATAATTGACTTATGGTGATTTAAAAAATTCGTGGTCACTCTAATATAGAAAAATTTGCACTGCTTAGCTATCGTACGTCCATATGGATGGAATTACAATTATAAGTAATTCTGCCTGAATATAAATACAGAAGATCGAATAGAAATTAATTTCATTTTCTAGAATGCAAGATAATGATAATAATAATAACATATAAAAAATTCAATTGAAAATTAGGTATAAATAAATAAGCGTATTACAAGAAACATCTTAGATTACCTATATAGCATGAAAGCCTGAGCAATTATCGTATATAAAATATTCTAATAGGTATATGTGAATAACTTAAATTCTGACATGTAATGAATGCTTCTACGTCCGATAGTTACTTAATGAATCTCTTAGCTTCATAAAACCGATTTTTTCTAAAAAAAAAAACAATTTTACGTACACACGTAGGTAATTATCCTGTAATAATTCAATCCATATATGCAAGAGGCGCCTAATTACCTCAAAGGTCCACTCGGACCCGGAAGCGTCGAAGATGCTTCCCACCCGCGTCCACGTCCTGATTTGAATCTCCATTCTACATCGCTCGTCAATTTGATATCGGCCTGATCAGATTGGGGGCGGTGATGCAACGTCCTAACGTCCTTTAGGTAGGTACAGGCGGCGTCGCGCGAACGCTGTAGGGGGGAGAGACGCCGAAGGAGTAGGGGCTGCTCTCATCACAACACAGTGGCCTGGCGTCTGCCGCGTGAGAATCTGCTCTTAGTTGGCCATGGTAGCGCGCAGTGATAGCATGTTTGGTTGTTACGACAGTTACTCCTATCGATTATGGAGTCTGGCAAATGTTTGGAACACCGTTCAACGTGAGTACCAACAACCCTCCACAATACCCTGATCAAGTGTGCCGGTTGAAAAAAGTGTACGGTGTTTTGGATGTTCTACGTGCGCCCCGCATCAAAGATATGTTTTAGCCGCGACAACGGCCGATATCGTAGTGCTGCTTTGTTCTGTTTTTGTTCACAATTGTTTATTATTTTGCCCGGCTGGATGGCGACCTTAAACACGCTGTGTTTCACAGGTAGATGACTTTTTTTTGTTGATTTTCCTGCAGTTGCTAACTCGAGTAGTGGTGTTTTACTCCTCTTGATCTCTCTCATCTTGACTACTTCTCCTCTCACCTGCAACATCTGTTGAAGGTGTGCGGCGCAAAAAAAATACCGACAACATTCGAAGAAATTCTGCACAACACCTGTTGTCGACGCTCCGCTTACCATAAACTCCAGGTTTACCTACCTAAACAATTTCAATTCAAAACTGTAGATTCTTTAGTGCAACCACCTGTCTGACGTATTGCTACACGTTTTTATCGTTTCTAAATAGTTCACCAACAAAAATTTCTGATTTGAGGTCAGATAGTGTTACCTTTAAAGTTTTATGCCTGGAGGAAATAAACTTTGTGGTGCGTACTATTCGATATCAGTAGGATATAAATTATTTTTATTATCGATAGTTTGGAACAGCTCTTCGGCGTAATCTGATAAGACGCTGAAATTATTATAGCGGCATTAAGAAGAACGGCTGCTCTTATCACGGCCGGTTGACATCAATGCTTTCGGAAATTGACCTCGATATTGAAGTTGAACTTAATACCTAAACGAATAATCAGGTTTCTTCTTTTAGTCGCCGGATATATTTCTTATAAGATCCGCTTATTTCCTTCAAGCTATCAATAAAACACGCACAGATAAGAATATAAACAAAAATCGCTATTCATCGTTTTTTTAATACACTGAAAGAAAAATGAATGTGCTCATCTTTGATCTCCAAAACTGAATCCGAATTGGCGCGAAGAGAACAAAAATTGATACGGAATTTCCGTCACAAATTCTTATTGCGCTGTTAGCCATTATTTACTGCTGTATTTCTTATTATTATTAAGGAATCAAATTGTTACATTCAACACTAGTGATTTTTATTCGTTTTGTTATTAGAAATATTATTGATGCGATTTTGCCATTTCTAATGTTATTTTTTATCAATTTATCTCGATAACATTCAATTTCGTTTTTCGGCGACTGATTTCATTTCTTTCGTTGACTTTATAATATGTTATTACCATTTTCATGAGTACATATTCATATTCATAATAATTAGGGGTGCAACGAAACGCCATTTTCAAACCGAACCGAATTTTTCGATCCGGCTGTATTGGCCGGACCGAACCGAATTTGTAGGCCGAATCACAAACCGAACCGTTGGCCGGATCGCAGATCGAAACGAAGGCCGAATCGTTGGCCATAGCCATAGCTACCTTCATCAACCTGAGATATAAAAATGTGTTTTTTAACACATCGGAAAAAAAATCAATTATTTCCATTGTGATCAAGGAAATAACTTCTATAAGTAGACTTACTGGAGGAAGCGATTCGGAAACGAATAACTCAGATGACGAACCATTAATAAAAAAAAAGAAGGCAAGTAACGAGACTTCAACTTTATGGCAATGCTTTGAAGACATTGCCAATTCCTCTAAAGAAAACAAAAACTGTGATGTTAAAAAATCCATCACGGATGAAATTGGTGAATAGCTCCAAAAACCCATTTTAGATCGGAATTCGTGTCCTCTCGAATTTTGGAAGACACAGAATAAAAACTTTCCTTACATTTTCAAACTTGTACCGAAATTTCTTTCATGTCTTGGAACAAGTGTTCCAAGCGAACGCTTATTCTCAGAAATGAGGAACATTTTCGAAGATAAGAGAAGTTCGTTGGATCCCGAAATGGCCGAAAAAATAGTGTTCATTCATGAAAATTTTTTGTTGTTTTATTTGACTACTCTATAGAATCACAAATATTTTTGTTTTCATCCTGATGTTATTAATTATGAATTATGTTATGATCCTTTTCGTGAACAGTATTTTTTATTTTTTCAGCTGTGATAATTATGAATTACGTTCCTTTTCTAGAAGACTTTTATTTTTTAATCTGTGATATTTATGATTGATAATTGATATATCATATTTCTAGAAGACTTTTAATTTTCTCTTGGAAAAATTCGGCCGAATCGAAGTGGAATTCGGCCTAGGCCGGAATTCCGGCCGAGCAGCCGAATCGGCCGGAATTGGTAGTTCGGTTCGGTTTCGGTTGCAGCCCTAATAATAATATTAGAACTATCGTTAAAAACAAAAAGTAAATTGTTAAAACTCTCCAAATTCTAATCTTGTTTTATCCCCATTTGCTTAATAATCAATGACCATTATCACTTTGTCCGTATCATAAGTAAAAATAATAACACCTCAAGTTAAAAAGATCAGTTTCGGTATATAATATAATAATCATCACTTAACAATGACCCATGGGGAACACCTTTTCTTTTTATTACTGACCATTCGCACGTCGTTAAACAAGTTTGAACGAATGAACGTGGCGTCGCTTAAGGTGCCCACCCCCACAACAGGTGCTAATGCCCTTTTCGCACCTTCATGAATGAAATTTTATTCCATTCATGACCAAGACGGTGGCGGTGTAGTCAGGTGAAACGAGGGGAGGAGCGTAGTTACGGCAAGTAACCGCATTGGCAGGTGTAAACTCACCTTTCCATTCATAGATTTCACGTACTACTCCTACCCGAAAATGGAAGCTTCTATTCCGGCTTTTTGGGACAGTTCGACCTTCCTATCAACGTAGGAGGTGAAGAGAAACAGGTTTTCAGTTTTTACCTACGTCAGTTTTCATGGCGTCTTGATGAGGGTTTCGAATTTTTTTTGTACCTGTTTCTTCGACGAGTGGTATCGCCTTATGGGGATATATGGGGTCCCCTGGCTCGATTTCTTCAATAGGTGGGCTTTATTAGTCCTATGAGTATCGGACATGTGTTTCGTATTAACCTAACCGTGACTTCTTGGTCTTGAAAAGGTATGGCAGGTTCTACCTCCTGTGGTTCATAAATCCGTATTTTTTTTTCTAAAGTGGACGTCGTTTGTAACACTTGGAGAGCTCCGAAATTAGTTTTAGTTTGAAAAGAAGGCTTTGTTGTCTGAATTATTTATTTGGAAATTCCTGCTGAAAAGCAGGAAATAGTGGGAGCGCTTATATTACGTTGATGCTTTGTTTATTGGCATTTATGATTTGTAACCACTCAATTACTATATTTACAAGATCGAAACAGGGGTAAGATGGCTTTGAATTAAGTTATTGCAATTGTTATTAATCATTTTACCGATGTTGACGAATTCTTATTTTTATTGAAATTATTTTTGTTCTGATTTGATGTTACTCGATAATCTGATTAAAAAAATATTTTTTTTATTTAAAATGTTCAAATAATCTGTCTCACTTAAATTAATTATAAAATAAAATTTTATAAGGTTGATTTATTATTTCACTCAAGTTTTTCACATTCATAATCGTTGAAAAAAAATTGCTCCTGGTTTTTAACTTGTTCAAATTTCAATAATTTATTATTTATAGTTATAAACTATTAAAGTAGAACTTTCGATTTTCAAGAGATATACATATTTATTTTCGATTTATTTCCTTTATTTTTTCATTTTAACAGTAGCAAGTCGTATTTTAGAGGTATTGCAACCATAATACATTTTTGACCGAATTTCTTATTGTAATCACTAATATCCAAGAAAAAAATCTAAACAACGCATAATAAATTCCATTCTTAAATATAAATATGTATATAAATCTTTCGATAAACTGTACTCTAATTTTAAGGAAATAAAAATTGAATTGAAAAAAAAGATCCAAGCGTAAACACTGAAAATTTTTAAATGGGTTGAAAAACTTTTCCCGAAACGAATAGGTATATCATCAAAATCATTAACAAAATTAGTGGATTCGTAGATGTCCATTTAATTAATTCGTAGTGATATCTAATAATAACAGAATTTATTGTGGAAATTCTATGAAATATGCAAAAACAGTTTTTGAAACTAATGTTATTTTTTTCTTCTATTTATTTTCTCAATTTTTCTGTTTGAAAACTGACAGATCTTATTTTAGAGGTGTACCATGGTTTTCGAACAAATTTCACTTGATAATCTCATCTTATTTCCAAGAAATTATCTAAAAAACGCCTAATCATTTCGGTTCTTGGATTAAACTCATTAATTTATGATGAATTATTATATGAAACTTTGGAAATTATAAACAAAGCAGTTGCCATTCGTAATAATTCAGTCAATTCGTAGTAGTAATAATAATAAGGTAATTTATTCAGAAGAATTCTATAAAAATTAAACAATTTCAAAATCTAATTTGTAAAGTCTGAACCTAATACCAATTGTTCGTCGGTTAAGAGAAATTTAAACGCAGCTTAAGCCTTAGAACGCACTAAAGCAGCCGCGTATCAAATTGAAAACTGTGATTCATCTCCTACCATCTTTCGGACCGTCTACCTTCAAGTGTGTGTTTATCTCAACTCCTCAACCGTGACTTTATTGGATGAGAAATAATGGCCTTAAACATGCCGACATTAAATCCATGACTCATCGTCCAATTCCCTTTCCAATCTTCAGGATACAAAGCTATTGTCCGTTCAGAAGGCTCCCGCTACGCCTGTGGGTTAGGCAACCAGCGTGGCAACCTCGTTTACGTTTCAGCCTACCGACGCATGCGGTACGGCCACTTTCAAACCACGTTTTTAGCGTCGCTTCGACACCGTTGAAATTGAAACTGAAATAGACAAATTGTTTCTAGAGATTAGCATCGGATATGTTTTTTTTTCCACAGATCTCTCCCGGTTTAATTTATGATCCCTTTTGAACGTCTTGTTGGTTTGGAGGTTTCGTAGAGTTATGGCTTGGGTTGTTCCACGTGAAAGGTTTCGCATCATTAGTTGATTATCGTCCATAAATTTTTGTGTGGATTTTATCTCGTTCCATTTGGGAAGTTTCAGGGATGCGTAGAGTATAAAGATCGAATTGGGAAACCTCTATGGTTTATCATTTCACAGAACTGTGTCGAAAAGTAATTAAGTAATAAATATCAATAAAAAAAGTTTGTAATGGCAAAGGCAGGGTTTGAACCCGTGTCTAAAAGTTCCGTACACCAAATGAAATTTCTATATATGTTTTTATAATTCGGGAAATGAAATTTTCGCATATTTTCCAATAGTTTTTATGAAATTCTGATTCTCGTTACTTTGGAATCGTTATTTCATATTCAAACTCAAAATCTAAACTCCGTCAGTTTCGTAGTCACGGAAATATTGAGATTTTTTTCGATTTTCTAATTTAATTTTGTTTCGCAGACTGCTTCCTCCCTACTCCATGATTCTTCGTCCCATCCGACGCTATTCATGTTGAAAAAGGAAAACAACTCTAAATATTTTGTATGAAAAAACAAAAAATTACAAGAGAAAATAGTATTACATATTTCTTTATATTATTACCTATAACAAAAGAATTATTGAGGTTTTGCAAATTGATAAGCTTGATATCAAGTCAAGCAATGAATATCTCAAATCAAGTCATGTTCAAGTATGTAATTTGTCACTAACTTGATTTTCAAGTTAATATTAATTAGGTACCTCCACTTGATAAATTCCTCAGAGTAATAAACTTAGAGGGAGCATATGTCATTTTCAGTAAGCAAATTTTGTCCCTAACATGAACTATCGAATTTGATATGAAGCGCGCGGAAATAAAAACATATCAGTGATACGATATTTCACTCAATTCGCGAGTTTCTACACAAAGAACGCACTTCTCATGTCCCTTAGTGTATCAACGTTGCATATTAACTCAAAATATATTGAAATAAATACCTAAATTAATCAGAAATTCAGAAAACAAACTTTAAGCGCGCCAAACGACGTGAAACAACCAATGACACTAGGAGAGCAAAAGTTGCCAAACTTTGGATTTCAGTAGGTAGATACAGAAAATAATAAATATTCTGCTTAATATAAATTCGATAATTAGGAAAAATATCGGATTCCAAATTTGCATATTTAACCGGAAATTACTCAAATAAATATATTTCATTCAATTTAATATACATTCATAATTATATAATAAAATTGTGGATTTGGAAATATATCGCAATCTTTCAACGTAATCATGTTGGGGACATGTTAAAATTGCGTATACTTCCTCTATCTATATTTATTACTCCACTAATCCCTAGGCATAACCTACTCAACATAAATGACATAAGAATTGTCAAACAATAGAACTCATTGTTACCATTACAACCATTTCGTATTGTATCATAATGCATCAGACAACCAGTCTCTCACAACTCGCGAATCTGTATCTTTCGGAGTTATTTCAATACCAATTAGTAATAAACCTTATCCAAGGGAAGTACGGCTTAGTCATCTTGCAACAAAGTGCGTCCGACTTTTATCTACCTTCGACCGAGCACAAAACCAACCAACATGTTCCTCTGTGACCGTTTCCAGTTGATTAGAGTCGTATTAATAAATGAAAATCGTGATAAAAACGGATGATTCGAATCATGAGGTACTGTGATTCATTCCATATACTGATAAACAGGTACTTCTTTGTGGGGTAATCTTAACCATTTGTTGTGAAACGGCTGAACTTATATGGAATTCCTATTGCGAAACATCGAATTCGGCAGTCCCGATTTTGTTTTGATCAAGTTGCGGTGTGTAGTTTGTATCAGTTGTTTATATCTATACGGTATTTTATTTTTCGTTGATTGGTTTCGCAGTTTTTGTTTTTCTTGTTTTCAGTTTGCTACGAATGCATGTTTATTCATCCATAGATATTTTTTTGAAGTTGATGGCATTTCTTCTTTTTGAATACTAATTTTATGTTCTCGAAATAGGTGTCGTAGATATTTAGTGTGTGACAATTTTAATACAACTCAAGTCTTATTAGTTAGATAGAAAATATAGATAGTTTTAGTAAATCTCACAAATGAAAATCGTCGTTATTTTAACGAGAGATATGATACAAGTTATAAATAATTGAGAGATAGTTCATAATCAAACTTTACAACTTTAAAATATGGGGATGTCATGTCAATACTCAACAACAATAAAAATTTAAGATTCCACATATTATTAAAATATCAATTGATATTTTCCTAACAAGTGCGGAAAAGACTCTTTGCGCACGTATTAGGGCCAACAAAAATAAAAAATGATAAGAGAAAATGCTATTATTTGTTCGTACTTTCATTACCTTTTCCTGAAGAATTATTGACAATTTGCAAATTGTTTGCTGATCCGCTTTATCCATTCAAATTACTCTCAAAGGTATTTCCTTTTGAAAACTAGAAATTATCTGGACAAAAATGTACCGAAAACCAAAAGCAGCTGAAAATCAACATTTCGAAGTTTTCACAAACCTATCTTTCTTTGATTTGATTTGAATTTTGTCTATTTGAGTTTCAACGAAAATTAATTTCGATGTTTTCTGTTCCAGTTCCCCCCCTTACAAATGGAGCAATCAAAGAAGAAGACATAGGCCCACACACAGACTACATAAAATGTTCGCAGTGTCAAAAATCTTGCGGGACTTTTCTTGCATTGAAAGAACACATGGAAACGTTACATGCCGATCTGGCAGCATCTTCAGAGAATGGAAACTCCTCCAATCACAGTGCATTGTCACCAACACCAAGTCTGGTTAGTTCTTTAGGACCTTTCGCTTGCTCACAATGTACTAGTTCGTTTCCCTCCAAGGATCAGTTGGAGAAACATGAACTACTACATTCTCCCAACGGCCAAGTGGTGAGTACTGAAATTTTGCTTCTAATGTAATGTTAGGTTAGGTTACACAACAGACGACAGACAGAAGACGACAAAATTTTTCTGTATGTGGTGTTTTCATCTGAAGTGAAACTAAGTCCGAAACTTCTTCATTTTTCTGTGTTCGATTCATTGGAAACAGAGCTTGCGAAGCTTAAAGCTTGTACTAAGTTGATTAGAATTTGAGCATAAAAGCGATATTTTTATATGGATAAACCAAAACTTTAAAAATTTATCATTGTAGGTGAATCTTCTTTATCAAAGACACTTGCTAATGAATAAACATTCCTACAAAATCGAAATAGAAGAACAAATATATTGAGGCGGGAGTTTTTTGAGCGCTTGTTCAAATTCGTATATTTATAATTTTTTCACGAAATTTCGCTTATAGATTTTTGCTTCGATATACTTTATTCAATTTTCTGAACACAAATCTGAATTCAGAACTTTTCGATCAGTAATAAGAGAAATTATAAAACGGAGTGATGCTCTCGATTGTCATTGTCACATTTATAGAACATTTTTCTTGGGGAAATAATAAATCATAAAAAATCATAAATGCAGGCTCGAAGGATTAGATTTTTTCTTCTTGATGTTTTATGTTATCATGATTATCGACATCAAATTATGGGGAAAGAATACGCAAAAACATCAAAGTCGATCACAACTGAAAATCATGTTGACAGTTTTTTGGATTACCGCGGTGTAAACTTGAAATTCTTGCCAGATCATTCATTATTATGAATTATGCAACTTCAGCTATGTTCAACTGAATGTTGATTTATCAACATTTTTGTTCCAAAAATACCAAACTTTCTACCTGAAATCTCAGTGAATAGCTTCAAATGAAAATTGTATGATTTGTGGTGATTGTCAATTGAAGGTGATGATCTTTAAATTTGGCCGTTACATACATGATGCTGTATAAATATCTTAACAAAACAATGTTCTCGAGTGTGGAGGTACCATTACAGGTACCATACAAGTTCCTGCATCAGTTGGGCTCCATATTTCTAGTTCAGAAGAAATAGAAATCTATAAAGTTACCTTATTGCTTGAGCACTACGTAATAAAAATTTTTTCATTCACACAGTATGGTTTACATCAGAATCTTCCCCATTTGAATTGGAATACCCTGTATATATTATCGATTCATAAGATGCACAAAGAAAGATTCTACTAAGAGTATCACCATTTGGCGAAATCCACTAGTTTTACATAGAATGTTCATTCGAGAAAAATATACAATTCATACTAACATTATTGAAAAAGATAACTTATTTTGTTCATTCTCATCAGTTGTCTCGAATTGAATTCGCTTTCAAAAGAGATTCATGAAAATTATATGGAAAAATATTAAGTTTTTCATTTTTCGATATAGGATATATGATTTCATCATATGGTATACATTATTTAATGAAGTTTGTTGAGCTTTTACTGCATCTTATGAATCAATAACATACACGGTGATCAGTTGGAGCTTTTGATACCCTGTATATATCACTGGTTCATTTCAGATACAGTTTTCGAAATATCAACTCATGTACAATTCCAATAGGACCCTCTATAACTTTGTCCTGCTAAATATCTGGAAAACCGACAATATTTTCGAAATGGTGGGGGGTATAAAGATTTGTTTACTTTCCATGTAAAAACCGAAAAAATAAAAAAAACAAATTTGGGATCCGCCTAGAAAACATATTTTCATTTTCTCAAGCAATGAGGAAAGATTCAAATCGTATAGTAATGAATCGGTAACAAGAATTCAATGCTTTTCTATTGCCGTTCTCTCTGAAGGTAACGTATCTGGCCTGTGACACCGTATTTTCTAGGCAATAAAGTTCCTAGAACGAAATATCCCTGGGCGGTGCTTAGCGTTGAATACACATAATGCTCGAATTACTCGAAACATTTGTGTACATACTATACAGAGCACTAGTTCATCATGCCGTAAATAACTGAAAATTTCCATATATCATATTACAAGCGCCGCCACATAGGTTAATATGTTCCCGTCTAAAAACACAACGAAAAATTCGAATAGGTGGAATTACATAACCTTAATCTGAGCTGTGCCAGCTTTTTAGGAATGTTTTGGTTTGCTAGTTCTCATAATGAACAAGCGTTTAACCGCTTTTGGTTGATTATTTTCGGTTATGACTCTTTGCTGTTCCAAGGAATGAAATAAACCTCGTTTAAGATTCGTGTTTTATGAATATCGAATGAAATATTTGTCCAATGGACTTGCATCATTATTTGGTATCCATTTATATGTTGCTGTTATAAAGGGTGTTTTTTTTTAAGACTATAGAACTTTAAATTGCAATAAAACAACGGTGGATTATTCGATTGTCATGAATTTTATTTATCCCCATGATAATCTTGTGGCATTACATTTTAAATATGATTTCTTTCATATGACCGCCACGGCTGGCTCGGATATAGTCCAATCTGGACGTCCAATTTTCGATTACTTTTTCCAACATTTGTGGCCGTATATCGGCAATAACACGGCGAATGTTGTCTTCCAAATGGTCAAGGGTTTGTGGCTTATCCGCATAGACCAATGACTTTACATAGCCCCACAGAAAGTAGTCTAGCGGTGTTAAATCACAAGATCTTGGAGGCCAATTCACAGGTCCAAAACGTGAAATTAGGCGGTCACCAAACGTGTCTTTCAATAAATCGATTGTGGCACGAGCTGTGTGACATGTTGCGCCGTCTTGTTGGAACCACAGCTCCTGTACATCATGGTTGTTCAATTCAGGAATGAAAAAGTTAGTAATCATGGCTCTATACCGATCACCATTGACTGTAACGTTCTGGCCATCATCGTTCTTGAAAAAGTACGGACCAATGATTCCACCAGCCCATAAAGCACACCAAACAGTCAGTTTTTCTGGATGTAACGGTGTTTCGACATACACTTGAGGATTAGCTTCACTCCAAATGCGGCAGTTTTGTTTGTTGACGTAGCCATTCAACCAGAAGTGCGCTTCATCGCTAAACAAAATAAAATGGACGTAATGCGCGATACGTACTTCGCACAGAACCATTATTTTCGAAATAAAATTGCACTATTTGCAAGCGTTGTTCAGGCGTGAGTCCTTTCATGATGAATTGCCAAACCAAACTGAGAATAAATCACTTGACAGCTATTAAATCGGTCGCCATCTTGAACAGTAATGCCAACTTAAAGTTATATACCTCGAAAAAAAACACCCGTTATTTATATGTTGCTGTTATATTTCATCGAGTTAGATCACCCAACGTTAATATTCCTCGAACTGATTTATCAATATCTTGCAATTAGTTCGTTCGTTAAATAAAACCGGGAGTTTCTAGAAAGTAATTAATGTTCGCGAGACAAGCAGAAGTTTCCCATCTTCATACCCGGAGTAAATTCTCACATGAGAGGTCAAATGCTTCCAATCAACTTTATTATGACATGGTGTGTATCATTGGTTGGTGGTGTTGAGACCCAGCGGGTTTAGCTTGACTCTAACTAATGGAAAGGTTAAAGGCGATATCAGGTCAATTACTCTGTTTACGTAACGATCTACGGTAATAAACCAGGCAATTGTTTTGTCCTTAACAGTTGAGACCAAAAATTGCCCCCAACCAATTAACGATAAGTCTCCTTCATAGGAACACTCGAATATTTTTCGTATAACCTTAATTGCTCTTAAGTATATCGTGATATATTTCAATAAGATGTAATTAAATCGAGGTTCGGGTTAGGTTGATGATCTCATCATTGATTCCGCTTACAATACGAGGTGCACAGTATAAGAGAATAGAAAAAGAGTTTTCTTCTGTCGAATAAATCAGTTATCCTCACAAACTATTCATTCGAAAATTGTAGTGTTAATTCACAGATTACAGATTAGTCTTTGGTTAATTCTTTGATCTGTCTTTTTCTTCATCTGTAGTCCACTTCAAAATGCATAGAATATTCTATGCATCGGCTTTTCAAAAGACGTCAATTTAAATTTTGATGTTAGCTCTATGATCCACCAACTCTTTATACTCCAATCAATCTGACGTTTACGCCAATACGCTCTATTAGTGATGACGTCACACACCGCCATTTCAGTTCTCATGTCCGTGTTCGGAATCCAAACAAACAAATTGTCGTTCAAATTAGTACGTTGTCGTTGAAGAAATTGGCTTATTTTGATAAATAAGATTATTTGAGGAACGATTTTACTATTAAGTAATTGATAGACAGAAAGCACGAAATTAATGCCAGTAAGTTCGAACTTGAAGTTCAACTATACAAGCTATACGGCTTTATACAAAATCTGGGGAATGATACAGGATTCAAACTTACTGATACTAACCAAGTTCCTTCTGTCTATCAATTAATACTGAAATCTTTCCTCAAATACTCTTATTTATGAAAATAAGCCAATTCCTTCAACGACACCGTACTAATTTGAATGACAATTTATTTGTTTGGATTCCGAACACTGACAGGAGAACCAAAAATGTGTGTGACGTCACACTAATAGAGCGTATTACAATATTGAGGTGATCTTCTGTGATCCATCCACTCCACCATCTGTACTAAAATCCTAGTTTAAGGTCCCTCTTGCTGTTCTGTGACCTGCTTTATTTGATGTGAATTCTGTAATCGGAAAATTCTAAAACTTTACTGCATCATTTTGTAAAATGATTCTAAAGATCATTCTCAACACGAAGAGAAACAATTTGAAATTAATCCAATATATTGACAACTCTTTGTTGTCCAAATGACAGAAATTATCAAGTTGAATATTTTATCTGCCTTTATACCAAGAACGAACAGTTTCGTTCGAAAGCACGTAATAGACAAGTGGAAAAAGACATCGCAAAATCAGATTGCACCTTGAACTAAAAACCGACGCGAATGTTATTGCTAGGTGATAAGATCCAAAAGAAAAGAGATGGTTACAAGCAGGTGACTAATACAATTTAAAGATTATTCACGTTTTCTGCATTGTGCGCCAAATAAGTAGGTAGGATATCTCCGCTGATGATAATTTTTCGCTGACAGCTACGTAAACAAGATACAGTCTTTCAACAGGTAGCATACCTTTTGTTTCGTTTCTCACAGAAAGGCTATGACTGCATTAATAACACTTCTGTTGACACAGGTGTTTAGTTTCGTTTGCTGGCGATGAAAATCAAAACAATCAATCTGAAGGAATCTTTTATTCGGGCGATAAAATTGGAACGAAGTAACGATGGGAACCAAGATGGTTCGACGTCAACAACGTGCTACACGTTGTTGATATTCAGTCACCTTTGATCGTCTTGTTGCTTCCGAGCCTCCACTTTTTGGATGAAAAAAATCTCGCAAAATTAACAACATTTACCGCCTTGGTCACTCAGAAAGCTGGATCGAACAAAAAATCAAATATACATTTGTTGGAATGAATTTATCCATTGTAAAAAATTCCAAGCACACTTGACAGCAATTGAGCACTAAAGAAACTAAATGGCGCCCAAGCTGAGATGACAATTCTCATTTACTCTTCTTCTTAACCTTATGTCATTTGGGCTATACATTTTTAGCTTTTGGTATACTTGATTGGCTTCTTTCTTAATTTATTTTTTAATGTTCAGAAAAACCTTCACCGAGATATGAATCATAATTTACCTCAACAGAACTTTCAGCTATGTAAATCAATAATTGATTGAACGCCAATGATTTAATGAAGCAGATTGGTTTCATACTTGAAGCAATTGAAATGTATCAACTATGGCGCGGAGAAAAAAACATTACATAACATTCAGGGTTTTGATTCAAACAACAGCACAACGTGAAATATAGACCACGGACTGGCGTCTGCTTTTGAGAGCGAAAAAATGACCTCTTTATCACAATGTAAAACGCAGACCAAGGCACTTAACCTGCTTCGGTCACGATGAAAATCATTAATATCCCCCCTGGAACACATAAACTACATTAATTCAGAAGGAGTAATGACTAATCCGAGCAAGAATCAATTTCGGCCAACCATAGACGTGCTCAAGATTGTTTTTAACGTTAGCAAGTAGCTGACGAAAATAGACCTGCAAAATTCGATCGGGATTCAGGAAAAAATCTCAGTTTACCAAATCGCTTTTATTCTTCCATCAGTAACATCAAAAGAAAATATTTCTCCAAATTTTGCAGCAACATTAGCAGCTAAAAAATCTCCTTCTATAGTATTTATCGCTAACATGGATCCTCAGAGTAATAAACATAAATAGAGGGAGCATATATCATTTTCAGTGAGGAAATTTCGTCTCGAACATGAACAATCAAATTTGACATGAAGCGCGCGGAAATGAAAACATCAGTGATACGATATTTCACTCAATTCGCGAGTTTCTCCACAAAGAACGCACTTCTTATGTCCCATAATGAATCAAAGTTTTATATGAACTCAAAATATATTGAGATGAATACCTAAATATATTAGAAATTCAGAAAACAAACTTCAAGCGCGCCAAACGACTTGAAACAACCGAAGACAGTTGGAGAGCAAAAGTTGCCAAACCTTGGATTGCAGCAGGTAGATTCAGTGAATAATAAATATTCTGCTTATTATAAATTCGACAATTAGGAATAAGTAATATCGGATTACAAATATTCAAATTTGCATTTTTAATCGGGAATCACTCAAATAAATATATTGCATTCAATATAATATACATTCCTAACAATATAGTAAAATTGTGGATTTGAAAATATATCACAATCCGACAACGTAATCTAACATGTAAAAATTGCTTATACCCTCTATATCTATGTTTATTACTCTATGCATGGATCCTATACAGTTATCTGACAGTAGACGTCGGAATATGTGATTTTAGGTTATGAGACTTTGACAATCGAGGTCAAGTTGCAGAATATAGGTTGCAATCAATTTGGCGAATATTTGCCAAACTGTATTGTATGTATTATGTTAGCTGCCAATTATAGGACGGGATGGAATAACAATCGGTCCAGAAAAGTTTTACTTCATCCTAAAGAAATTGGAAACTGTAATTTTGATATGAAATTCTTGAATTTAGATAGTCAAGCGTGAGATTTCAACTGAATATATTGAAATTAAATTTAAGAAATCAAAAGTGTTACCAAAACGAATACCATATATCAAGCACGACAACTAGTATCAGTATAAAAGAGTTCGAAGCAAATATCTAACTAAAGCTCTTTCAAAATTGCTTTGAATAGAAGGATATAATAAAAGAATTTGGCAATTTTGTATAGTGTTTTCAAATATACGTCTTGATGGGTGTTCACACCGAAACCCCGTGTTATTAAACCTCACCTACGCCCGTGTCTCATTGCGCGTTACGCAAGCTCTCCCATATATTCCGTACATCTTGTCTGGAAAAAAAATTGAACGCAAAAACAGGCGGTGTGATGGTCCATTACATGTACGTCACGTATCTAAACTCTTTCACACGGTCTGGAGTTCACACATGTGGCATCTTTTTGTGCCCGGCTGTCATCGTTTCAGATATGTTTCGACCACTCTGTTCCTCCTAATCCATTAAACTGTATAACATCTCTTGTTCGCTCCTTTAAGGTCGTTGGGAATAAGTAAAAATAGACACTCAACATTCTGGATCCGGGTCTTTTATTTCGATGGAGAGCTCTAATAAAAACGATACTGGAAAAGTGAAGGCAATGTCGATAAAGGATCCTTATGGTGATTCTCTTGAGAACCTTCGGGTTGATGAACACTCAGGTCTGTTCGCTCTGAAGAAATATTTCCGCGCTAGTTTGTGATCCAAATATGCCAATCAATAAATCGTCAATAACCATTTCATTTTTGAACGCTCTTTAATTTTGTGCATTCGTAAAATTTGACTTATATAAATCTCAAATCAAGAAGCTTTGAACGCATTCAGTACCTGAAGAGGTGACCGCTTAGAGCTAACTCCGGTCCAGGCAAAATTTTATGAAACTGACATTCATACATAGGTCAAAAAGCTTTGAGCGGGTTCAATATCTGAAGGGGTGACCGCTTAGTGAAAGTTCTTTGGTCCTCGAAAATGTTCATTGAAAGCTGGCAGATGCACAAATGCGCAAACACTACTGACTTACCATATCAGTTATATACTCAATTTTTTTCAATACCACTCGGCACTCATACAAAATACAAAGTACAAAATATAGCAATGATCGTAAATCAAAAATAAAAAAATCTAATTGATTTGTATATGTGCAACTGCAATTCTTGTATATCCTCTTCAAATTGTCACTAACTGTGTTTCTCCTTGTTTCAGTCTTGTAAAATCTGCAATAAAACATTCGCCAACGTATACCGTCTTCAACGTCACATGATCAGTCATGATGAGAGTGCTGTCCTCAGAAAATTCAAGTGCACAGAATGCGATAAAGCTTTCAAATTCAAACATCACCTCAAAGTAAGTTGTTTATGCTTGCTTCAGAAAAGAACTCAAGAAATGTTCCTAAGTTATGTACAGTTTGACCATTGGACGCGAAGTTAATAAAGTGTTTCTATTCCAGGAGCACATACGAATCCACAGCGGAGAAAAGCCCTTCGAGTGTGGTAACTGTGGAAAGCGATTTTCGCACTCTGGCTCATATTCTAGTCATATGACATCGAAGAAATGCTTGGTTATGAATATCAAGCTTGGTAGAACGAGAGCACCCGTCAATTCGCTCATGGACAAGAATGTCCATCAGAATGGTCGCTTGCTCAAACGATGCAACGACAGTCCAATGAACAACAACATTTCAAATAGTCCAGATCACAATTCATTTATGCCAATCCTCCCCAAGTACACAGATGCTGCAGCAGCCGCCTTTTTGCAATCCTCCTTAGCTGCAACTTCACCAGTAGCACCTTTCTATCTCACACCTCCTGCATTACTGAATGCACCTCACCCACATAACTACAATTTCCCAACATTAAGCCAAATTCTGGACCACATACAACAAAGAAATTCCCCTGCAAGACATACCGCCCCTGCAGAATACAATGAGAGTCAAAACGAGGACAATCTCAAAGAAAAGGAGATAGATGTTGAGTCTCCTCAGGAAGATCAAATAGACAATCCTCCCAAATCAAATGATTCTAGTTGTGGAGATCTAGTCATGGATGAAGACGTTGAAAACCAAGAAGAATCTAGACAAGACGTGAAAGACAACGGTGAATTGGAGGCTGTTAAAAGGATTTTGGAAACTGTGAACGCATCTGTTACCAAACAATTTCTACAAGCCAATATGCAGAAATTTTCTTCAGATTCGTCCAATAACAGCGATCGCCAAAGCAATGCTTCTCCATTATCTCCAAAACCAGAACCCTCAAATAGGTGCAATAATTGCAGTAGAATATTCGCCACTGCCGAACAAATGAGTGAACATAAATGTGATAACAAAAGTGAAGGACTAGCTGCAAGATTGGAAGAAGTCGTTGCTATGAAATCTGAAGAATTTCGAAAAGATAGAAGCGATAGTTTCAGTGGTAACGAAGACCAGGACTACGACAGAACAAAAGGTGATGATGAGATTTACTGTGAATCTGCTGTAACCACTACCGATCACTTAGCTGAAGATGGCAGGAAAGTACGTGTTAGATCTTTGATTTCCGACGAACAACTGAAGATACTGAAAGAAAGCTACGCTTTGAACCCTCGACCAAAACGAGAAGAATTAGAAAAAATTGCTGCCTCAATTGGATTCGCAGTGCGAGTTGTCCAAGTTTGGTTTCAAAACACGCGTGCCAGAGACCGTAGAGAAGGTAGATTGATACATGTGCCATATAGTCCATTAACCACTCAGAAATTCTCCCCAATTGGACATTCCTCAAGTCCTCATATGATAAGTAATAAAAATGAGAATGATTCTTATTCAAACCAATACGCCGACGACGAACCATTGGACCTTTCAGTGAAGCGAAGTCGCTCTTTCGAATCTACCCCATCAAGTTCCCCCACAAGACCTACCTCAGCAAATCCTAAATCAGAATTCTGTGATGAAGTTGTTAATCTCAGTAGAAAATCGCCGAGAAGTCCATTGCCACCATATATGCCCTATTCGACCAGTTACCACAACTCTAATTCTTCAGAGCTTCCCACTGCTTCATCTCCCTCAGAAGTAACAAACAGTAGCCGTCTAGCGCAAATCCTAGCTCAGCCTCCGCACAAGTTGAACTTACCCGGCATGGGCATGGTACCCATGGAACAACTGATGCAGTTTGGCGTGACGGATCTACCAAGTTTGACCCAATTAATAAACAACAACCAGATTCCCAATGGTCTCAGTCCGAACCATGAGAAGAAATGGAACGATTATAAAGACATTAAAGTAGAAGTAGGAGATGAGGATCCCGCCAATTTATCGAAAAGATTGAAGATGTCCCACTACATGCTGAAAAGCTTAGGCAGTCCTCTATTGGGTAACCATGAACAAGAACTTGAAGGCCAGTTCATATGTGATCAGTGTGATAAAGCATTCTCCAAGCAAAGTTCTTTGGCAAGGCACAAATATGAACATTCAGGTAAGATTCTCCTAAAATCATCTTCTTTGTTAGAATCTCAAATTACCCATCTTTTTCTTACATAGAATTGATCT
Organism: Harmonia axyridis; assembly: GCF_914767665.1. NCBI lineage: Eukaryota > Metazoa > Arthropoda > Insecta > Coleoptera > Coccinellidae > Harmonia > Harmonia axyridis. The sequence goes on from NC_059503.1 coordinate 12,254,379, forward strand.
GAACTTTTTTTTGTGGCAATGCCTAACTCTCTTTTATTCCAAAAGTATCATTCACACATTGTCAACACGATCTCAATCAAGTATTTTTTGTTGAGCATTTTAAAGTACAGTAATCATGATTCATTACTTGTTACAGGTCAGAGACCACATAAATGTGATGAGTGCACAAAGGCCTTCAAACACAAACACCATTTGACGGAACACAAGCGTCTACACAGTGGTGAAAAACCATTCCAATGTACAAAATGTCTGAAACGTTTCTCCCATTCAGGATCCTACAGCCAACACATGAACCATAGGTTTTCATACTGTAAACCATACAGAGAGTAAACTGAACCCTCCTCAGTTCAATTGAACTACCAACTTTATTGTTTTGGAAACAATTGATGTTAATTGGTAGGTGTATATATTATGTAGTTAGTTCTAACTATTCAAGAAACTCAATTTGCAAAGTTATTATTATCAGGTATAAACCTGATCTTTTTTGTCGATCTTTGCCGGCTTTTGTAAAATTGTATGTGCAATTCGATGCTCAGAATTTGGTTTCAAAGTGATACACTTGAACTTATTTTTCAAGAAATTATATTTTATTTTCGTTATTTTCATGATATTTCTTATTTTTGATCTGTAAATAAATTGTCTGTGGTACCTGTATCAAAATACTCAAAATGTATTCGGTTTCAACAGTGCCAGGGAATCAAATGTCTTCCACCACTTACTAATCTGGGTGGTGTTAGTATTTTAGCAGCAGGGGCACTAAGGCAATATTTCATGATATGAAGTAGTCATATGTGCAATCATTAGTTTTGAAAATACTTGCGGCAAAATATTAAATTGATTGCTACAAAACTGTCACAATATAATTTTCAAAGCATCTGTCTGGTAGTTAAATTCAAATTTCAATAATTTTCATTTTCAACTCTTATTAGTAGCAGAACAAAAACAAGGTGAAATTCCATAGATTCTCAATTTACTCATTTTTAACTTCAATTTTATAACATAACTCGCAGAGGACAACAATTTTGTAGCCATTAATTAATGAAAGATTTTCATGAAATTCTTATTTTTGTATTAAAATAGAAGTATATAGAAGATGTGCTATAAATATTATTAATGTAAGGGCCGAGCCAAATACTGAAAAGTTTAACTGTAAATTTGTGTGATGTAAATATTAGGTTTCATAACATCGATTTAAAGTAAAAAAATATTGGATTGGTGAAAACTTGAACAGGTTGTTCAGGTAAAGTACAATAATGTAGGCAACAGTTAAAAGCCACAATATTTTGAGGTAACATGACAATACATAGTGCTGATGTCTTAAACAATACAATGAACAAATGGTGCAAGTCAGTTATCCTAAATTTTATAGCATTTTTTATTCATAAGAAATCGCATAAACAGTCAGTAAGTTGGTTAAACATTTTTTTAGAGTATTTTATTAATGAATCATTCCAAATTATGTACCTAATATGTTGTTTCCAGTGTAATGAGCTAATGTATAGGATTTGTTGACAATAAGATGTAGCCATTTGATAAAAAACAAATATATATATACTTATTACTGCTAATGTTATTGAAGATAATGTAGCATTTATTTAAAAAATCTCAGTGAGACCGTGAGAATTTCCCCTTATTGATTACTATATTATACAATATATTGATATTAAAGACGTATAAATTTTACCTAAGAAGACGCTATATGAAAATTATATGTATAGGTTTATTCTGTATATAAGAATATATGTAAATGTTTATTATTTTTTTTTAATTAATTTTCAAATTTGTTTATTTGGTTGTATATATGATTTACTAGATTAAAGAAAATGTGCCATATGTATTTTTTTATTTGTTATTTTTTATTTTTGTTACATTGTTCAAAAATACGATGGCTAGTATAACCAAAGATTTTGTAATATATTTAGCCATTAATCCACTGATAATTTCTCACGATGACCTATGTTACCCTATTTTTTATATTAGATATTGTATAAAATAAATTTATATGTGTATTTTTATTTCAAGTTGGAAAATGTATTTTAATCAATCGAATAAACTTTTGATTCTAATTCGTTTCTTTTTTTTAAGATGCTTTTACAATTACCCTCCTCTAGGATTAACATAATATTGTAATAGAAAAATTAGAAATATTGGTATCATTCGAAAAATTATTTATTTAAAGATCCTCAAATCCTAAAGATTAACCATTATCTCAGTAATGATAACTTTTGAAATAAATCCAATTATATTTGTCGAAATTATTTTATTTTATGTGATAATGAATGTCCATCAAGTTAGGATCCATTGAATAATATATATTGCATATTTATATTACTGTCTCAAGTGCAGTGGGAGTATCATTTTTAATTTTACTAGATCTATAGTATTTCCGAAGTTCAATATTTAAGGAATATTTTAACTCAATAGAATGGCTGCAATACCATATTCATTGATTTATGTCCCTCCTCTCAACTTTTCAAATTAAAATGGAATAATAAAACTTTCACAAAAGATTTTAATATGCGCATCCACCATATTAATTATTTCAGATTGCAAATAAACATATTTGCAATTTCGATCAAATTCATAAAGAATAATCTTCTGAAACTTTTTTTCATTCATGAAAGGTAGCAGATAACACTCTAGAAATAGGTACTATAGAAAGATTTTTTTTTACTAAACTCACAATATGAAACGCATATCGATATATATTCTCGATAAAATCATTGAAAAATCTATTATCTTTTTATTGTATGAAACGGCATTATAAATTAACAATATTAACCATTGATGCTTAAGTACATGGTTGAAAAAAGAAACTAAATTGGTCTTCCTTTGGCGCATCCACCAAATTTAATAAAATACGAAGCAACCAGTAGTTCAGTATTAACGTAACGTAATTCAGATTTTCAAATCAAAGTACCTACTTCTCTCAAAGAACTATTCAACTATTTCAACTGTTAATTATATAAATATTTAATCAAGGAGTGAAGGGAATGAAATTCCAAAATTTCAATTTCAAAGCCAAATTCGACAAAAACAAGGACAGAAAAATAAAAACGTCGAAAATAGGCTCAAAGATTCAGCACACGAACTTGTGGATTTCTGTCTGACAAGCTAAATTCCTCAATGGATACGATATGTACGAAATAGGTATTATGAAAAAATTTGATTATTTTCAAAGTAGGATAAAACTATCAGGAGGACTAGATTATGAACCCATCACAAAATTAATCAAAACGGCTATAATAATAGTAATAATCAGATTTTACAATAATATAAAATATAAACATTAAATGAATATTTGTGAATAAGTTATAGGAATAAAAATAATTTCAGGAGAGTTAAACACTACTTAACTTCCTTTTCATTTGGATACAACTTCAGTGCAAACAAATAAAACATCTTATCTACTATACATGACTTTCAAATTGAGTGATAATACTGACGACGAAAATGCATTATGCATATTCGTCATTTATGACTGAAAATTTGCATTTACATATAATTCATTCATGAATACATCAAGATATAAAATTCAAACAAAGGGTTCAGGACCGCTTCCTATACTAGCAGTATCGAAGAAACCATATGCCTTAGTCCTGGATCTGAGTTTTATATCTCTTGGTTTCAAAACAGTTTTGTGGGTTGTAGTAATTCTTGATGGGGTTAAAATTGATTTTGAACTAAGTCCAGTACATTCAAGGAAATGCTCGTATGTTGGTTCGTTTCCTTTTGTCGTTGTTTTATTGTCTTGTATTTCGTTTTCAATTGTTTCTATTTGTAGTTGTTTCCTCAGCAATTCTAGGGATTTTCTATTTAGTGTAGGAATAGATAAATCTTCGTCTGATTTTCCCTTGCCTTCTACTGTTCTCACCAAACCAATATTCCCTTCTAATTTAGAAACAGAAGAGTTATCGTCCGTGTTTTCGCTATTTTCAGTTCCTTCAGAATCTGGTACAATATATTCTTCAATTTCACAATCGTCTAGCTTGAACTCTTCGAAATTCTGTATGAGATTATAATCGTTTTGACTTTGATTGTCTACTTCGGCCTTAGGACTGTAAGTAGGACTTTTCAGGTGCAAATTTTCAAAACTCGAGAAAATTTTTTTCGGTGGACTGATTACAGCGGGTTTTTTGTTCTGGAGTTCATACATGAGTTCCCTATTATTGAAACCCATTATCAGAGTGGACACTGAAGATCCCATGCTTATTGGTCTTCTTTTTGGTGTTGAATTTCTAACTTTCATCATTTGGGAATTGTTCTTCACATAGTTGTCTTGCGTTATCATGTCATCTTTCTCCTTATCGCTATCTTCTGGAATTATGATCTCCGACACTTGAGGCAGTTTTGGTATTTCTTGGCAAAGCTTACTTGGTGATTTCTGAGTCGGACTAGATTCTTCCATGTTTATGATGGTTTGTTTTGCGACTTGTATGTTAACCTTTTCTATGGTCTTCATGATCATTTCGTTGTTTTCCACTGGGTCATATTCATTTCTATGAGATTTAGCATTCGTTGTATCAGTTGGGTCGTCAGTATCTTTAGGAGCACTGGGATTGATCTCGGCAATAACCTGGATCTTCTTAGGTGTAATTCTATTTTCTGGAAGGTTCAGTTCAGATATAGAACAGTAGTCAGGTTCAGAATCTAGACTTATGGCATCGATATTTTTCACGTTTAATTTCAGAGCGTTGTTTTGTATTTTGTACTTAGAGAGTAAATTAGATGGCTTAGGAGGTAGGGCAGGTGGCACCCTCAAAATTTTATTCTTTCTTAACACTATAAGATTTTCGTTGTTCTCGGAATGATTGATGTCTTCCTCCTGTTGAACTTCTTGAGTTGTGTCAGAAGATGACGAAAATGTCTCACTACATCTACTCAAAATCTGTTCGTAATCATTACTGTAAATACTTTGAGGAGATTCGTAAAAATTTGGCACTTTATGTACTGGGGTCTCGTAGTAGTTATGACTTTCGTGTTTTATAGCATTCAAATTTTCTTGTGTCAACGTCTGGTCCTCGCTTATTAGTATATTTTCATCACTGAACTTTACCCTTTTATTTTTGTTTGCCTTTCTTTCAATATTTGGGGTTTTCGGAGGTGAATTCAGATTATCGTTGATGTTTTGTAGGAGGATTTGATTCACACATTCTAAGACTGGATTATTTCTGTATACATTCTTTTGTTGTTCATCCTCCTGGTCACTGGCGTTAACATACCATGTATCGTTAGAATCTGCGTCTGCATCAAACACTTGGATAGAATCGGATAGTTTATGTTCAGAATGCTTGCTTATGTTTGTTTCTTTACCTTCAATATTTTCATTACTGCATGCTTCATCAATGGCAACATCTGTGTTTCTAAGTTTGTTGTTAGGAGCATGTATAACGGTGATGTTGCTCTCCGAAAGAGATAAATTATTAAGCGTATCTACGTCATGTTCGTTGTTATATACAATATCATTCTTTTCGATCAACTCGTACTGGTAAGAGCTTTCGCTATCTCTGGATATGACACTCATCTGATCTGCAACACTCTCTGGTGGAAGAGAATCGAAATTGTCGTAATCGTTGCTTGTGTTATCTTCATTTGAGTATGGACTAGCATTTTCGTTACGGAGTTTCAGTACCTCGAAGTAAGTTCCAACACTTTTCCTATGAGGAATTTTCCTAACCCTTCTCTCCAAGGAATCCTTTCCTCTGTTCTTTTGGTAGCGAGGTTTTGCATTTACAGACGAATAAGTGGTTCCGTTGGAACCCGAATCGTCTAGTAAGTGACTCTTGTTGGAACTTGAATCTTTGTCTGATAGAGTGGCGTATAATTCGCTACTGCTATCTAAAGACCCGAAATTCGATTCTTGATAATCGGTTATGATATATTCTGAACTACTGTCTAGGCTCTCTAGATTAGCGCTGGAGTTATAGATTTGGCTACAGTTCTTGCAGTACTGACCAGATAACAATTTTTTCAGATCGTTACTCTGCTTTTGAATGATGAAATCCTTCTCTTTCAGTTGGTGTGTAATGAGTTTCTGTTCTTGCTTCAGTCTGGCTTCTACTAGCAGAAGGGCTCGTAGTAGTTTGGCGAGTTGATCTTCCCTCAGGGTCTTTTCATGTTCGTATTGAGATTCTTTTTCTTGAAGTTTTCTGGTGAATTCTCCGACTAGTTGTCTACATCGTCTTGTTTGCTTGTCTAGTGCTGTCTGGGCTTGCAGAAGCTCTTCTTTCAGTTTGCTGACTTCGGTTTCCATACTTTTATCCTGAAAAAGAAGAATTAATTAGGTACTTTTAGCAAACAAACATCACGAATGAATTATTCATCCAATTTTGGGAAAAAAGGTGAATCCAACATGGGTACTATTTAATACCTATTTCGCACCATAATGGACATACAGAGGATAATGAAGATCAGAGAAAAGCTAAAGAAGAATCCATATTTTATAGAGTTATTATCATATTGTAATTATAAAATATTCATAATGATTATATAATAATGCATTAAATTCAATGCATTTCCTATCCATCATTAAGAAATTAATCATAGCAGCATAAAATTCATATATGTATATCATAATTTCAGTGTGATCGTAACTTCGAAATAAAATTTTGAATGATTGAGGTAATGAAACAGAAAATTGGAATAAACATTCCTCCATTGGAATAATGAATGAAAAATTTGATCATTAATTAGCAATTACTATTTTGTTTTTTTGAAATGACGGGTGCTTTAGTTACATTGCGTTATGAATTTCCTGATATTTCTCACCAAGAAATGAAATTGTTTATCAAACTCATCAGGAGTTTCTTTTTCACGGCATATAATTTTTTTACGTTGGTCGAAAGAACTGAAACGATTATAAAGATGTAGATACACAACTCATTTAAATATAGTAGGCGGTGGCCTTGTTACAAATAATATAGGTAGGTATGGTATAAGAAATATGAAGGTGTTCAGTATGAACAACAAACGAGAATTATGTTAATTAAAATTGTGGATTGTATCCGTTTCCTCTAAATCGCAATTATGTACGCGATTCTAAATCTGTAAACACAATCGTGTTAGATATAATTTTTACTGAGAACTGCCAACTGATTATTTCGGAAAATAATAAAAATGTTTTAATGTTCAGTTTTATAGATATCACATTGCCTGTTGGATTGAATGATTCTATAATTTCACTCAGAGGTTTATTATCACTTCTTCCTCGGAAATTATCACAAACCTTCAAAGTAAATAAAAACTCACAATTTTGATCTCCAGTTGTCTAGTTATTTTGAGACATTTCAATATTATGAAATAATTTATTGCCAAAAGGTGTAAAGTGACGTTATAATACCAAAGTCTCTCTCTTCAGTCTTCTTAAAACAATTTCAACAGATTTTGACTCTATTGCAATATGCACTTCATCATATCTAATTTTGGTAACTTGAAATATTTCTGGAATCTCACTATTTAGCGTTCTACTAGTCCAATGTTTGATGACATTGAGTATAGGTATTTTGGTCAGGTTTTCAGGTTTTTTTGATGAAATATTCAGCTCTTTAAGATAGACCTATGGTCTACTCGAAAACCTCGATAATTCGTATTTTACTATTCCAAATTTGATGAAATTTGGTATTGGCAATCGAGTTGACACATTCATTTTTCTTTAGGAATTTCATTTCTTTAGAATAAACAGTACAATAATTCTTAAGATTTCACGTTTTTTTAAAAAATTTGAAACGGAACTGGTAAGTTTGTATCCTCTCAATCAATTTGCGGATTTTCTTTCAATATGTTGAGATATTTCTATATATAGAAATAATTGCGTAAAACTTGCAATGTCCCTTCTCCGCTATATCTAGATTGAACTCGCAGATAATGAATGCTAAATTTGTGAAAGATCCTCAGCTTTCGGCTCTGCAATTAAACCTTCTTTACCAGCCTCCGGTAATACCGGATTCCTCTCTGCTACATGCTCGGTTATCAATTTTAGAATGCATTCTTTGCATAATTAGGAAGTATCGCATTATGTTATTTATAGAAAGTGAAAACTACCTGTAATCTTATAATTGGAAAATTGACTATTCGATTTCCATTAAATTTCACGCGTAAAATCTGTTAATGGCTTTGGTGAAAATTCAGGATTTATATCGATAAGACGACTAGAAAGTTTATAGAGAGCAAATGTTGAAGACGGATCTGGATTAATGTTGGTTCATTTTATTTACATTCATTATTTCGGGCCTTTCAGAATTTATTCTTCTCACAATTTAAATCAAATGTTGAAACTACAAGACCTCATTGTTCAGATCAATATTTATAAGTTCAGAACTCAAAATTATTGTGATGTTTTTTAACCCAATGCTTCTAACATGATTACCACTCTTTATCAAGCCATGCGCGTCACTAATGTCAAGGTCCCCACTTTTTAACATAAATTAAAACAATAATTATTGAAATGATAGTAATTCTTCGAATTTTTTTGGTATATATTTCTGTATTTAAAAAATAGTGAGGTAATTGAAAATAATTTGTGTTTTAGAAAGAGAAGGAAGTTCATCGAAATTAAATAGGCTATTTGACAATATGAAAAATATTGTTATCCTCGTTAACTTCTGAAATATGAACAATATATCTATTTACATTTATTTAACTCTTAAAACTCCAAAATTTCAAACATCAACTGGCAAGGTTTTTTAGGACGTTTACAGTATATTGTTCATTTACTAACTTGACAAAGATAAACCCATCAACATTGAATATTACATAACGTTACTGGACCGATTGAGAGTAGAAATTAAGAAGAAAAACGTCCTCAAATGCAAAAGGAAAAACTCTCATTAGCCAAGAAAATGCTCCTTCGATGAAAACCATGGTCACATTGGAATTGCGCTAGACCAACCAGCTTATTCTCCAGATCTGGCCTCAAGTGATTACTGCCTTTTTGCAGTCCACAAAAGAATGCTCCAAGGAAAGAAATTTGGCTCTAATGAAGAAGTGATTGCCTAGGTTGAAGCATATTTCAAAAGCAAGACAAATCTTTTTATAGAAAAGGTATTGAAAGGTAAGGAGAGCGTTGAAGTAAAGGATGTTTTTTTTAGAGCTATAGAACTTTAAATTGCAATAAAACAAAAATGGATTATTCGATTGACATGAATTTTATTTATCCGCAAGATAATCTTGTGGCATTACATTTTAAATATGATTTTCTGGCTCGGATGTAGTCCAATCTAGACGTCCAATTTACGATGACTTTTTCCAACATTTGTGGCCGTATATCGGCAATAACACGGCGAATGTTTTCTTCCAAATGGTCAAGGGTTTGTGGCTTATCTGCATAGACCAATGACTTTACATAACCCCACAGAAAGTAGTCTAGCGGTGTTAACTCACAAGATCTTGGAGGCCGATTCATAGGTCCAAAACGTGAAATTAGGCGGTCACCAAACGTGTCTTTCAATAAATAGATTGTGGCACGAGCTGTGTGACATGTTGCGCCGTCTTGTTGGAACCACAGCTCCTGGACATCATGGTTGTTCAATTCAGGAATAAAAAAGTTATTAATCATGGCTCTATACCGATCACCATTGACTGTAACGTTCTGGCCATCATCGTTTTTGAAGAAGTACGGACCAATGATTCCACCAGCCTATAAAGCGCACCAAACAGTCAGTTTTTCTGGATGTAACGGTGTTTCGACATACACTTGAGGATGAGCTTCACTCCAAATGCGGCAGTTTTGTTTGTTGACGCAGCTATTCAACCAGAAGTGCGCTTCATCGCCAAACAAAATTCGCTTATGAAAATCGGGAATAACGGCAATCTCATTTTGGGCCAAATCGCACTATTTGCAAGCGTTGTTCAGGCGTAAGTCTATTCATGATGAATTGCCAAACCAAACTGAGAATAAATCACTTGACAGCTGTTAAATCGGTCGCCATCTTGAACAGTAATGCCAACTTAAAGTTATATACCTCGAAAAAAAACACCCTTTATATTTATCAAATCAAATGGGTTTTTACTGGCTAGGCTCTGGATAATACTTGCTTCTATGAAAATTCTCATTATTCATGATACTTTGGAAATAACAGAAATAAGTCACCTCAGCAGCCTCAACTTCATCATTTTTTTTATTCTCTCTCTGCATACTTAGCTCTAGATATCTTAGTTTCAAAACAGAGTTGTTAGGTGTAGTCTGCATTCATATACAAGATCAAGTATACTATATTTTTGGAATAGTAATTTTAAGCTCCATCGGAATATGTAGAAATATATAGGGTGTCCCATTTGAGAAAAAATGAAAAGTGTTTTTCAAATTTTTTGCCTTTTTCCCAAGACAAGAATTTGTTATCAAGACAAGAATTCTTGCCTTGTTGACCCCTAGTTCTTGGATTCTTCAATACTGTCATCTAGCCTATTCGCGTTAAATTTCATGAATTAACTGCAGGGTTCCGTCACGGAAGACCGAAACAAAGTTGCATTATCGGTCAAGGAGAAGACTCACGCCACCGGAGGCATCTGACGTTCCAGAAATCTCAAGAATGTTGTTCTACCTCAATCGACTAGGCGGTATGTTTGGCATTATCCTATGAGATCGTGATCTCGATGTAAAAAGACTGGTTGCAGTAAAAGAAAGGATTTGCAAATAGAATAAAAATTATACAGGAGTGGCGTTCAATGTTGCTTAGATATTCATTATATTTTTTATGCCACTGTATTTATTACTGGGTTACCGAGAAAAGATCAGTTCAATGTATAAGCGACTTTTTTGCAGGTTTGCAGGTGGATCATTTTGTCCAAATCTCTGTGATTTCTTATTTTCAGGTCGTAATGATTTAATCCTGCCCATCCGGTCGTAAACATGGTAACTTACAGAAAGAGAGGCCTGGAAAATGAGAATTTTCAGAATGGGTTTGAAATGTTGCCAATATTCTTTCATTTCATTAATATTTTTTCATTAGAAGCACAACAATATTGTTTTTCGAAAAATGCGATATTTCAAATTCTAGGTAGTTATTTTACGTAAAAAAAAGGGAGTAAAAACAGAATTGTTTTTAGTTCATTAGCTTACCATTTTCATATTTCACTACCAATATGATACTACTATGTCGAAAAAATATCAGTACTTGATCAACGAAACACCAAATATATATTATTCATTCAAATTTTATCCTATCTATAGGTACAACTCATTATAGAAACATTTTCGAAATGGATTTTCCCCATATCAGGAATATACGGTGGATGTTTTATGAACGAGATTTTATCAAAAAATTCATAAGTTTTCTTCCACAAATCTGAAATGATGAACGATTTACATCTTTGATATTTTGAACGAATTTCCATTTACAATACAAAATTAAAAAAAAAACCTCTCCGATATTTCAGCTACTATCAAATTCATAAAATACTTAAGCTAACCGACGACTGAAACATTGTAAACAAACTACGCTCGTACTAAATCGACCCAAAATTGTCGACAATTCCTATGAGCAGACTTTTTAAATTAACAAAGTTACTTTCTGATTGAATTTCTCTAGGAAATAATGAACTAAAGTTCAAGGTCTCATTTTCTATAATCCTCAAATAACTCAGAAGATAGGTATATCGAATTTTCCAAATAGATAAGATCAAGAATGAATTCTGATCATTCGAGAATGTTCATGAATTAATATTATCAATATTCAAATAATGAATGAAATTTTCGGAGGATGATCTTCAATTCAGTCTGACCTGAATATCTCTGAGTCATCATAAGAGAATTCCTATATATAGCTAGCGTGGTGTTACCTGATGAAATCTATGAATATTGCATTAGAATTCGATAGGAAAATGATAGCTTTTGTTAAGAGTTCGAAGGTGTATGATAAGTAGATAATTAAGTTATCTTCTGACGATCATGGAACTTCAATGACGTTTCCTTTATGTTTTGACCCTCTTGTATCAGTTGTAATCACAAAAACAATAAATTCATTGTTAATTTTAGCTCTTCAATTATACCATTTGGAAATGAAGAAATGTAGACAATACAAAATACAAAATGATGTTTCACTTTGGAAAAATATTAGATAGTCGCCAAAAATTCATAAAAAATTTCACATGAAAAACGCCAGTCGATTCCAAAAACTTATACCCAATTCATGAAGAAAATTAGATCAGATGATTACATAGGTAGATCATATTTCGTTGGTATATTTTATTCGACAGGAAAACAATTGATTTTTTCTATTGTTGGAGAAATATTTCTCAAAAAGAACAAAATTACTCACATTCCAAAATGGAAGTTCATTTCATGATTTCATAGCACTAAGGAAATATTCATTTCCCAACTACTATTTTCTGCATCTTGTAAGTTCTGCTAGAATAAGTATTATTGACCATGAAAACTCAAAAGTAATTAAAACCTATTACTTAATAATTTCCGTACTACTCAGACACAAAGAAATTTCACTGTGTGGGATACTAAAATTGCTAACATTTTCAAATAGTAGACATGACCTAGACAGCTGGTTCTTTTGCCCACAAGCATACAGCTGCCACACGAAAGCTGTTAATAATATGTATACCCAACTGCAAAGAGGATTCTTTGGTGTGATAGAGATAATGTCAATGAACCTGTCTTTAGTGTCAAAATTATCTCTGGTTAATATTGTTATTTTCTCTGGTAGCCTATAGTGATAAGCACCATATGTTTCAATGAGTGAACAAATTTTCTTGATATTATGACTTGTAAAAAAATATCCTCTCTTTATCAGCTGTTGCGGGTTCAAATCAATCACACGAATAGCACAATGGATAGGTTAGGGACACTAATTTGAATTAGTCTTGACTTTTGCTGACACTTATATATTTCAGAAACCAAAGGAAAACATTCAATAGTCAAATAGAACTAAATTTCGAAATTTTAACTGAAAATAAAAACTAAGAAACTTTTTCAAAAATGACAATTTGAATATAAGAGTCCATTGGAATTTGAAATGAATACGTACATACTTACTGTTCATATTTTCGAAATAAATTGTCGCAACAAAAACCAAATTTCTGCGATGACAACGTTTACTGGATCCACTAGTTAACAATCAATAAAATTCTATATTTCTGAGATCTATAAACTCTAAATTTTTGCAGTTCAATAAAAACTAACGCAGTTTACTGTTTCCATGAATTCCTGCTAATATAAATCAATGGTGGTACTTACTCCTGCTAGAGTTATCAAAGAACAAGTCTTATATGTTATCTTATAGACCAGTCAATGCAGTTACCGGTCAAATTGACCTCGATTCAAAATAATAAAGCACTCTTTGTCCACGAGTTTGCAGATTACAGTGGCGGCCGCTCAGAGGAGGCGGAGGAGGCCGGGCCTCCCCAAATTTTACCGCATTATAATTCTTAGTTCAAGTCCAACTATATTATGTTCACCTAAAACAATAGAATATTCAAATTTCTGGATACTTTTTACCCCAATATTTCATCATATTTATACATTCTCCGCAACAGACTTCAAAACTGAGAAGATTGCGCATCGCTGCACCGTACTACAGGCATGCGATGCGCTAAAGAATACAGCAGACTCCAGACGCGGGTCGCGGAGGCCCAATTCCTCTCTAGTCGCGTTTGTCTTGAACGTAGAATTTCAAATTTCTCCCGATACAAAGCTGCGGCCACTCTAAATTCGAGCTGGATATCACGTGCCGGAGGCCCTGTCTCCGTTGACCGAAAGCGCCCGAACATGATCCACGGCGATTAACGATGGGTCAGCTCAGCTGTTTCTGTTTATTAGCGCCAGAATTAGGGAAAGATAAAGATAGGCCAGTACTTTTTATTCCTTTCGGCGTCTTGTTTGTGGTTTCGTGTTAGGATTGTTCGGCAAAGTTTGTAGGTAAGGAAGGATATTGGCTGGCTATTCAGATATATTTTATCGAGAAAAATGGAAACGGAAACGTCGGAAACTAGAAATGAAATTGATAGTGTTAGTAGGGAACTCAGTTACTGAAGATATTGTAGATTTTATTTTGATTAAAAAGTTCAGCCAAATGCCTTACGATGACAAAATTTTCATTACCAAAACTACAAAAACACCTCAGCCTGCTATGCAAAATTTAATTGTCAATTCCAGGCATAATCCTATCTATCTATCTATAATCGTTCCTTCTGCGTCCAATGGTACACTAAATGCGAGTGGCTGACCGGAAGTACAGTTCGGAATAAATTATTTTGTTGGTTTTGTTTACTTTTCTCCGACGATTCAGAAAACAATGTGTGGTCAAAATTAGGGTATTCGGATTTAAAAAATTTACAGAGGTTTATTGAAAGACATGGCAGATCAAAATCTCATTTAGGCGCATCAATTAAATTTAAATTGTTCGGAAAACTCAATATTGTAAATTCACTTGATCAGGGTCATAGGCAAACTATCATAGATCATAACGAAAAGGTCAAAGAAAACAGGGATATTTTGAAAAGATTATTTGACGCAGTTATGTTCCTTTGTTTTCAAGAATTGCCGTTTAGAGGACATGATGAAAGTGTAGATTCGGATAATAGGGAAAATTTTAAAAAGCTATTGTGTTTCATTAGCCGCTATGATTCAAAATTAGAAAAATTTTTGAATGATGCCACTGTCTTCTCTGGGACGTCAAAAACCTATTTTTTTTGCTTGGCCTCCTCTGAATGAAAGCTCACGAGCCGCCACTGTTGCAGAAATACGTTGGTGTAAAAGAAAACGTAATCGAAAGTAGGTATAACAGGATACATAAACGTTTTAACGATTGGGTAACAAGAAAGTCGTGATCATATTTGAGTAAGTAATTTCCTTTGTAGTTGGAAAAAATTAAACAATGCTAAGTTTCCAATGGATGTAGGTATTGATTTATGGCTTACAAGGTTTTCATTAAATTTTGAATAGGAATAGGTCTTAGTGGCACTTTTGTTTTGTAATATTAGGCCAATTTAAGAGCTAGTATTAAATCCATATAATTTTGAGTTAGTACCAACTTTCAAACGATACGTGTCAAAATTTGACAGCAGTCCAACCATTAGTTTGTGAGATATTGCGTTGTGAGTGTAGCTACTTTTGTTACTTGAAAAAAGATGGAAAAGAAAAGAATTTCGTGTGCTGATAAAATATTGCTTTTTGAAGGGAAAAAATACTGTTGAAGCAAAATTTTGGCTTGATGAAGAGTTTCCGGTGTCTGCACCAGGAAAATCAACCACCACTGATTGGTATGCTAAGTTTAAACGTGGTTAAATGAGCACCGAAGACGGTGAACGCAGTGGACGCCCAAAAGAGGCTGTCACCGACGAAAAAATCAAAAAGTACATCATGTCATTCACTAATATTTATACATGAGAAAGCTGTGTGCAAAATGAGTGCCGCGCGAGCTCACAATCGATCAAAAGCAACAACGTATTAATGATTCTGAGCAGTGTTTGAAGCTGTTTAAGTGCAATAAACCTGAATTTTTGCGTCGATATGTTACAATCGGTGAAACATGGCTCCATCATTTCACTCCGGAATCCAATCGACAGTCATCTGAGTGGACTGCACACAATGAACTGAATCCAAAGAGAGGCAAAACACAACAGTCAGCAGGCAAGGTTATGGCATCAGTATTCTGGGAGGCGCAAGGTATAATATTCATTGATTACCCTCAAATGGGCCAGGCCATCAACAGCGATTATTATATAGCGTTATTGGATCGTTTGAAGGATGAAATCGTTAAAAAACGGCCCCATTTGAAGAATGGGGTGCTGTTTCATCAAGACAATGCGCCGTGTCACAAATCAATGAGAACAAGGCAAAATTCCATTAATTCGGCTTCGAAGTGCTTTTGCATCCACCGTATTCGCCAGATCTGGCCCCCAGCGACTTTTTCCTGTTATCAGACCTCAAAAGAATGCTCGCTGGATAGAAATTCAGCGCCAATGAAGAAATAATCGCCGAAACTGAGGCCTATTTTGAAGCGAAAGACAAATCGTACTACAAAAATGGTATCGGAAAGTTGGAAGATCGCTATAACCGCTGTATCGCCCTCGAAGGCAACTATTTTGAAGAATAAAATCGAATTTTGTTAAAAAAATTTGTTTTACTATGGTAGACCGGGGACTTTTCTATTGGCCTGTTAGTTTACCTTAATTGTTTATGAATATTTGAAATGTGCAGAAGCATCGGTTTCTACTGATTTATTATATGTATTTTTATTATGTACATATTATTATCGAAATAATAATATTGACATTTTTGATTATAGCTTTTGTTCAATATACAGAGTGTTTGTAAATGGATCTCGAAAATTTCAGGAGATGATATTTGGACGAAAATTTAGGGTATTTCTCATATACTTTTCATTTTAAACCCTTCCCCACTAAGTTATTGTCTTATGAAATTGAGGGAAAAATTTATTTTTCTTGAATAATTTAGAAAAATGAAGTTGGTAGTCAGCGAACGCAAATGAAATACAATATAATTGTCCTCACCATCATCGTAGCATTTAGATGACGAATAATGTTGAAAGTTTCATTTTCTACACATTTCATCACCTGGATTCTATATAGCGAAGGTTAAACCTTCATTATCGATCCAAAAAAGTCGACAAGAATTTGTGGAAGCGATAACACAAAGGCAAGAATGTAGGCAATAACGCCAAGCAACAACGAATCGAACTTGAAACAGAACTTTCACTTGATATTTAAGGCTTAAGATTCGTGTCGATATTTTGTAGATCACCTATTGCCAGGAGATAATTTAAATTAGGGCAACTCAACGATTTATGCTCCAGTAGTATTTTTCTGAATGCAAATATAGAGATATAAGCTATTTGATCAGGGGTTATGACGTAGGATCTGAACGGTAGTAGGAAATACTGATAATTTTATGCGAAAGTTTTTTATTATTACCTGTATGGAATGGAGTAGGTATCTCAATCATTTGAAATTCAAAACATTGAAACTAGCACTGAAACAGTTCGAATCAGTAGGATCTGTTTCAACGGAAATAATATTATAGTGTTTTTTTGAATGTCTGTTTGATTTTTCTGTGGACGAAGTGATCAATACGAAATTTTGTATCAAGCTTTGAAACTATTACTTTATACAAGGTGGTGGTGAATAAGTGCAACATTTCTGCATTGAAAAATAATGACAGTTTGCTTTATAACTTTTGTGAGTAATTTTTTAGTATTGTGAGCTACATGGCGTAAAAGTATTTATTAAAAACAAAGCTTTTATATATCGGGTGTCCCAAGGTGAGTGGCCTATTAGATTATAATGGAAACTATTGATGGTAAAGATTTCAAATTTTGTAGATAGATATTTGGCCATATAAGGTACATTTTTAAAATACATTCACATTTCCAGTGTTGCCGGATGAACGACAATTTGGCAACAACTTTGTTATTTTGAATGGGACATCCGGTATTTCTATTTTTTTTATGATACTCCATAAAATATTAAATCTATTCACTCTTATTTTTTCATCCCTATCTTCAACGGTTTTTGAGTTATTAATTATTTTTCGAAATTTTAGATCAAATTGGCGTATTAAGAAAATGACTCTAGTTCGCTCAATATTTGAGATTTAAGTCAGAAATTTTGCAAGTCGTTAGATATTGATCTGATCTGTGTCACTGCATTTGAATTATGGTCGTCAATAATACAGGACGGACCAAAAAAAATCATCATTTGCCAAGTTACAAAATTGTAAAAAGTCTATTTTTTCAAATTAGACACCTAGTATATTTTTCAATTTTTGGAATCAGTACAACACACTCTACAATTTTTCTATTCACGTCCCTATACCTATCTCAACTGGACTCCGAGTTATATGCGTTTATTAGAACTCACATTGATTCAATAAGCGTTAATTTCTTTTGTATTGTTATTTTCTCTATGTCGTTCATAGATCGATATATCAATGAATCAGTTCAATCCATAAATGTCAAAATAAACAATTATTGCCTAACAGGTGTTTTGTTCCGAGGTTTTTCTATAAATAATGGCTCAAGAAAGATATATACATATAACGCATATAACTCGGAATCCAGTTGAGATAGGTATAGGGACGTGAAAAGGAAAATTGTAGAGTGTGTTGTACTGATTCCAAAAATTGAAAAATATACTAGGTGTCTAATTTGAAAAAATAGACTTTTTTACAATTTTGTAACTTGGCAAATGATGATTGTTTTTGGTCCGTCCTGTATTATTGACGACCATAATTCAGAAGCAGTGACACAGATCAGATCAATATCTAACGACTCGCAAAATTTCTGACTTAAATCTCAAATATTGAGCGAACTAGAGACACTTTCGTAATACGCCAATTTGATCTAAAATTTCGAAAAATAATTAATAACTCAAAAACCGTTAAAGATAGGGATGAAAAAGTAAGAGTGAATAGATTTAATATTTTATGGAGTATCATAAAAAAAATAGAAATACCGGATGTCCCATTCAAAATAACAAAGTTGTTGCCAAATTGTCGTACATCCGGCAACTCTGGAAATGTGAAATTATTTTAAAAATATACCTTACATGGCCAAATATCTATCCACAAAATTTGAAATCTTTACCATCAATAGTTTCCATAATAATCTAATAGGCCACTCACCTTGGGACACCCGATATTACTCTCGTACTGAGATATTCAAAACTAAAAATCATTTTTGAATTACACGTTCAATTTATGACGAAATAATTCTCTTTTGCCTTATAGGGCAGCGTATTTATGCAAAAAAAATAAAACATCTTAACTTTAATTCATTGTCAAGAACTAGTAACAAATAATTTATTGAAGGAATCGAAAAATAAAATTTAGGTTGATATCTTAGTGGCGTACCATTTTTTTTTTCAAAATAAGGAGGTCATTTCCGTTTGAGCGCCAATGACAAACATAAAATTCTTAGTTGCGTATCAATAAATACGGAATAATTACCTTCTATTAATTTCATTTCAATATATCGACCTATTTTAAAACAATAAATAAATGGTCAATTTAAAAGAAAAATTTTAACACCCTGTATCTGGAAATTCGAACTATTTTCGAACAAGAGTTTTATTGCAAACTGTCATTATTTTTTCATCTCCTGAAGTTTGCATATTAATTCACTAACACCCTGTGTATCTCACTTTTTTCATCATCAATGATTTCTGAGTTATCGAAATTATTGAATTTTTTTTTTCTAATTCTTTAATAGAATTCTTCTCACGAAATTTTACAAGAGCCTCCGAGAATTTATTTTCCAACTTACTCCTAAGGTTCACTTCGATAAAATCACACACTCAAACACACTAAAAATTCCAAGTCTGTAGGTCTTTTTGTGCGAAAGACAAAATACTAACACATGTATTGTCGAAGAAAAAAATGAATATCTGAGAAAAGATTAACCACTTTCTAACAAATATGCAATTCCAATACGCTATCTTGAGCTTCACATAAATTCACTTAACGTATTTTTATCAAAAACCAAAAAATCTGACCAGAATCTGGTGTTCCTAAAAACAGGATTATAATCAAAATGTTCAAAGATTGGATACCTCAATTTTGAAGTACTTCGTCTTCAGCTTAGGATACTTCGTCATCATTGTTATTGGCGGTGGATCTACCAGCATTTCAATCAACAACTCTTCAACTACGCACTCACAAAACCAAACTACAATAACATTCTTAGATAGTATCCGCTCCTCTGGGAAAACTAATGAATGATAAGGGTTCAGAAACCAGTAAAACGAATATCAACCCATGACTCACTGTATTGACAACACAATTCAATAAACATTAACTAGACCACACTTGGTTCTTCGACCGATTCCGATATGATTCATAATTCTGAATGTGATGATGGGGATTTCTTTAAAACAAACGGGTCAGTCGCAAGAAAGGTCAAGTTCGCGTGAAAAGTACTGTGATAATGGAAATAAATTAACTGAGCAAGTACTGCAGTTTGTTAAACAAAGATCCTCGTCCATTGTTGTTCAAATGTGGAAATGTTGACCCCTTGATCAATAAAACAATAAAACTTTGTTTAAAGTGTGAAACGGCTGTATGTCTTCCTTTACAATGCCAAATTTATACCGGACAAGTCATTGTTTTCAATTGTCATTGATACTTTTGAATACAATATGTACTCCTTTTGGAACGCTCATTTCCCGAACAGAGACAGAGATCATTTCGTCACGAAATGGTTTCACTCGATTAAAGGTCTATTAATTGATGACGAATCGGTGGTCAAATTCAATTCTTCTCGTCCGTTCGATTCAGCCTAACCGTAAACACAATAACTCTCGAACGGGACAAACCAGAACCTTGTTATTTTCAAGTTAGGTTCAAATATCAAATGCTGTGGTTATGTTCGTTAATGTGAAAAATCCGACAAGAGGTTTCGTAAATATGACTCTTTAAAATTATGTGTTCCTCATCATTTCAAAACTTCGATCGAAATTGAATCAATAGCTTTAAAGTTCATGCTAAATTTCATGTTACCATAATTAGAGAAGATTCAAGCAGTATTTTAGAGAAGATTCAAGCGGTATATCAGAGAAGATTCAAGTAGTACATATCGAAAAAAATTCACAATATTTCTATAATGCTCTCTGAAAACATTTGCTCCGAGTTCTTTATGGTCAAAAGATTCAGTGGTGAAGAATAAGAATATTACCATGAGTTGTTCGAGTATTCGAAGCCAGGACCGAAAAGATATCAGCCAAAAAAGTTCTGTACAAAATTGCATTGATATTAGGTACATATCTGGTGGATGCTGACGACAAGAACTTATAAATATGCTAGTTACTCACGTAGAGATAAACTCTCTTTTCTTTTGGTAAATGTACCAGTGGCATAAAGCGATAAAAAACATATTTTCACAATTGTTCGAAATGAATAGTTTGAAACTGATCAGAGAAAACATGGCTTTTCGCCTAGAGAATTGTCTAGAAAAGGGGCTCTTTTTGACCTATAGACCTGGCAGTCATACTATAAAAACAGTTGAAGAAAACACATTAGTCAAATTCCCATGTATAATTTTTTTAAATATCTTGTTTTGTGCGATCTTGGTAAATATACAGTTCACTCTTTGCATCGAATATCTGCCATCAGCGAGAAACCAGAAGAGCTACTTCTGGCAAAAGCTGAAGCCAGTATGACTCCACTAAAACATCTTGGTGGTTGGAAGTGTATATGTTGCTGAAGGATATAGGTAAAGAGGATATATCTTCAAAAAATCGGGTTTGAAGAATGCTTGCAGGCATACGTGCAAGTCTGCTTTTTCTTTACAGAAAAATGATAAGTAGACAATGAAACATGAATCCATGTTAACTAACATTCATGGGATCTCTTACATTATGTCCAATGACCATAAAGTATTTAAATTATGCCCAAGGGCATAATATACACAATTATGACATTGGTAACTTGGCAAAAAAATAAAATAACAAACTGATATAACATAAATATAATTCATGATTGAGTATGTTGAAAGCGACCTATAGAAATAAGATTCATTCACAGAAATAAAATCTTCGAAAACTAGTATTCTGTTATTGGATTGAATTCCTTCATCCTTTAAAATTATGGTAATTTCTCGAAAATAACCTGTATCTTTTCAACGACTAACATTTGCCAGCATATTCGTTGAAAGAATCTCTTTATTTTGACCTCTATTACCATCTGTTGCACTATGGCCGATAAATTAAGGTATTCAAAGGAAGAATTACGCTCAATAACAATTTCTAATCGAAGTATAGCAACGAAAAACGTTCAGTAACTGCTAAACACCTGATAATTCTTACGTTGAGAAAACTCCGGCTGAAGATGAATAAAATAACAATACTAGAATCGTTTAGCATCATTATACGCTGGGATCTATTAGGCTCAACAGCTCGTTTGCACTGTTAGTATTTGTTGATATTATGTGAATTTTTATCGCCGTCTTGATCGGTTTGGACCACAATATCCACTCCGTATCGGAGGAAACGGTTGACTAAATTCACGATAACCATTAATTATAGAGAATTCTTCGGTTCTTGTTCGGTTGAATGTTAATAGGAATTCGAAGATTGTCCCCGATCGTGAATATTCAACAAAATACTTTGATTCTTGAAGAATATGAGGTGAATGGTGCTGGAAGAAGGTTGACATTCAACGAGTCTTGAATTCTCGAGTGGATTTAACATTGTAATTCACCATTAGCCTTTTCTATTGTTGTTGGTTGGGTTCGAGATCAAATATTAAGTAGCAACGTTACGAATGATATCAATATTTGCATAATTATCGCTTTAATATGTGATAATATTGTTTATGGAGCTCTAAAAAAATTTTCTACAAATTTTCATCTATTTGACTGGATATCTCATCTCAGTGTAAAAAACAGCGAATTATTTTTTATTTTCTCGTGAATTACCTAAGATATCAACTTGCTTATCCGTAAAAATCATCTAATAGGGCTAATAACCAAAGAAGGTGATGCCGCCAAAATTTCATATAAAAAAAATCTTCTAATAAATATTGTACAGGGTGGGCAAATAAGCGAGGTAAGCGGCTATATCTCAGGATACACTCATCGTAGAGACTTGCGATAATAATTTTTACGAATAAAGTGTACAAGAAAACACACTGGAAATTGTTTTGAATATCATACCTCTACCGCTAGGGGGCGTAATAGCTATCGTCGAGTAGAAAAATGAATTTTACTCAAAAATGTTTTATATAGAGTTGAAAGAAAAATTTCATCACTGTAATCCTTGTGAAATTCTCTATCTTTTTGAATTGTCACTTTCGATTTTACGACATCAAATAAGGGTAGGTGAAAGGGAGAAATCTGACTAATTGAAGTGCCTGTAACTTCAGTTTGGCTCAACATTTTTGAGCGAATTAGATCTCGTCTGAAAGATAATATCTTGTTCATTGAGGACAAAATATACTCATGATAAATTTGTTTTTGCTGCTTTCGATAGGGGGCGCTAAGTCATAATTTCATTGTTTTGTTCATTATACTTCGAAATTTCAAATGTAATGATAGGATTTTCTTAACAGAAACAGAAATTCCATCAAATTTGCATGAAAAAACCTGCAGGTCGCAAGGCAATAGTTTCAGGCGTTCTGAAGTTATGGCCGAAAGAAGATATTTTTCAATTGATGCACGGCGAAAAACCAAATTGTGTCTTTAAGTTCCGACAGGAACAGAAATCCCATCAAATTTGTATGTCTGTAGATTTGGAATCGAAATTGGCATATTACTTGATGTAAACTCAGTGATGAGGCTCATTTTCACCTCGGGGGCTACGTTAATAAGCAGAAACGTCGCATTTGGGACTCGGAAAATCCAAGAAAAATTGTTGAAAAGCCTCTCAATCCTCAACGTGTCACTGTTTGGTGCGGTTTTTGGGCTAATCCCATAAAAGTTTTCTGAACGTGTTATTTCTCGAAGAGATTATCACAATTGGCCCCCCAAATCTTGTGATTTAACACCTTCAGATTTTTTTTATTGGAGCCACGTGAAGTATAACAAAGATCTATGGCAATGCTCCACAATCAATTTAAGACCTCAAAGATGGAATTCCTGAAGTTATCGAGAACATACAGCAGCAAATTTGCGAATTGGTCATGGAAAATTTCATGAAAAGGATATGCTGCTGCCATTGTTGTCTTGGCGGCCCTTCTGCTGATAGCCTTTTCCATCGTTAATGGCATATATCTTCATCTATTGTTTTTTCTTAAATTATACTTGTTTTTTTGAAAAATGAAAAAATCTCAGAGCCATAGGAATTTCATTTTTGTTTGGCCAAAAGCCTTCCACAGGACTATAAATTTTTTGGGCAATTCGCGGTACTTCCTTCCATGTTCTGAGTTGCATTAATAATTTCGTAATACTTTTTTATTTGTATTTATTTATTTTACTTAATCCTCACCGTCTATAGACACTCTACAATCTGTAAGCATGGAATATTTCTTGAGCAATTAAACTAATTAAACATTCGTCCTAACATGATATCAAAAAGAACATGTTATTAATAATTTTGTTCTTTTATTTTAAAATTATGTCCATCATTTTCCTTGAACAACAACATCCACATCAAACTAATTCCATTCGGTAGACATAATTACAACAAAATGTTCACATTGCCCTCGTGTCAATTAGTTCTCATAACCATCAAACATCTGTACCGAACAAGTTTCTTCATTCCTTTCAATTATTGCTCTTGATGACTACATGCCATGCATACTCCATGAGATGGATGCATCATAGAAAACCATATATGTTTTATTTATATTTCTCATTTCGTCATTTCGATGACTCAGAAAGAAATACTGGGATATATTATATCGGTATGATCTAATCACAAACAAGTTTCGGTCAGATAAAAAGACGTCATAGGGGCATTTGCATAATTGTATTGTTTACTTTAATCCTCATCGATATTTGAATTTTTGATCAAGACTAGAACATTCAAAGATAGCTAAACATTTTTCCGATTTCAAATCTCATGATCTATCTTCAATAATAATGAATTAAAAATAAAGAAATGAGAAAATGATGAAGATAAGAATGATACTACGTTTATTAATACATAAACATAATGAAAATCCTAAAGATAAACTGAATTAACAATATAATTGAATCTTGAATCACTAATTTTTTTCGTAAGATGATGAAAATATATTTCCTGCAACATTTCAAGCTTTTACACTACTGAGAACTGCAAACATTTTAGTGGTATTAAATGTTGTTTTTTTTGCAAAAGACACAGACATCTATTATTAAAAACAAGAAACCAAAAGACGGTAGAATTCGCGCTTCAAGTATTTCACGAAATCCAGCAAATTCATACGGCATGAAAAAATATAATAGCAATTTAGCAATCTTAATAACATCCACTCAGAATTAATCTATTCATGTCTGGTATACGCAGACATTGAAACAACAGAGCGGAACTCTATAGTGATACACATGAAGGGTTCACCTCAACTCAAGCCAGATGGCCAGCTGGGTAAAAACAAAAAGAATATGGTGTATAGAATTACGTCTTGTAGAAACACTGAACTGTATTAAGTACATGCATCCGAATTCGTCATACTAGGTCTTCGCATAGCAACACTTCGCTTCTTGAGTTGGTAGACAAAGTGACAAGTGAGTAGTAGTATGATTAATTATTTAGCAGCTTGGTCTAAATGGATCGCAGGTGTTTCATAATTATATGAACCGTTAAAATTAAAAGAAAATATCTGCTTGTTCAAATTCGTATTCATGGAATTTTGCATGAAGCTTCAAACCTACATTTTACAACAAAGTAGTAGATTTCAACTTGATCGTATCTCTAATTTTGGAGATATTGGGGAAATACAATTCCCTACATAATCAATCATAATGCATAGAATACAAATGCTCAATAAATCTATAAAGCAACACTCCATTCAAACAGAATTACTTACGTAATACTATATCAACACTATATAAGTTATCATGTTGTATGGAGAAGGTTTTCAATAATCATTCTTGGACTTTTGAAGCCCAAATGGCGACAATTCTGATTTTTACGTAACCTCTGATCTGAAAATGGGCCTCGTCACTGAAGATAATTTTTCGATGAAAATCCGAATCATTTTGATGCATTTTAAAGACCAAATCAGCGAAGATACAGCGTTACTGGTGATCTACCAGCATGAATTCTTATTTTAACTAAACTCTAAAAACCTTTAGTCCAAAGCTTTTATGCAAATTTTCAGTTCGATCAGAATTCAATTTATGAGAAAACAAACTTTCACATGAATAAAGCTCCGGAACCGTTGAACAGATTATGCCAATTAAACTTTATCGACTTATTTTTACTCTTACCATAAACACACTGCAAAATTTAAATTCTATAGCACATTCTTTCCGAGATTCATCGTGTACAAGGCCATCAAGAAATATTCAAACTGTAAACACAGTATATTTTGAACACTCCCAATACATTGATCTTGAAAATCGAAGGGTTGATTGTTGATTGTGCTGATGAGGTCAATAACTATCGCATTACTTTCGTTTTCTCAATTCCTAGATGGCGTCCAGTCTGACTCAGTTCTCAGAATGAATAACTTGAACTTCTTCTTCTACAAAGAATATAATCGACTTGAATCTCAATCTCTTCGAGTATTTAAGAGAATTCCTAGTAAAGCAGCCAGACAATTCTTAATGCCACTAATTCTTCAACTCTACTCAATTGGATTGCGAGTCTTGTGGAAGAACAGAGAGTGTGATTGGATTAAAACGTTCTTCACCAGATTTAAAAATTGTTACAATGTTTCGCTTTATATATTGATGAACGATGTGAACATCTGCACAAATTCTCACATTTCGCATCTATTGTTATTTATGTGTAAACAACAGTTTAAAGGGAATCACGAGAGTTCTTTCAATATTTACAGAAGATAATTCGGTATTTGGATGAAGATAAGGTGATAAGATAGGAATATGCCTTAATTTCTCGTTAAAACGAAAAGTGCATTTCGAAAACTAACAGTTTTATTGCTATGTAAAGATGCAACGCCTGATTGTTGATTACTTCCTAGAAATCTTGTTTTAACGATAAACAACCGATATTTTATTCCATAGGTAGTCATTGAATAGCAAATATATACTTCAATAAATAAATATACACTACTAGGCAACCGTCTTAATACAATATTAGGCAACACCTATAATATATGTTTGATCGATAACAATAAATTGAGAGAAGTCGTAAAATATATTTCCTCGACTATTTTTCGAATAACCTTTCATTACTCAAGGTCAATTTTCTGACCTTTTCATCAATCTGACTAGACATTTCAATTTACAACATAATAAAATATGTATATGCAATCGATAATAATATAGGTAGCAAGTACATTGATTCAAAGGGAGCCTTCTAGTTCAGAAAAGAGGTGTTGAGTATCACCTTCTTTATGGAGATGTGTAAATTACTTTTTGAGCTTAGTAAAGATTGTGATCTAAAACTGCTTCAAATTAATGAACTGTTACATACCTACAAAAGTCTCACAAAAAATCAGGTAGGTAGTTATCGACTCTTGATCTTAAAATGAAAACGAAGGTATTCTGAGTAGAAATGAAGGTTTTTGGTATGTTTTTCGGATGATCTAGTTGTTTATTTTATTGAAAAAAATTTAACCATAATGCATAAAAGTGTTGGAGATACAAGAAGTAACACTGGGGTACCTACTTATTTTATTGGTCATAATGTTCTCAAAAGATTTTAAAGGCTTAGTCATTACAACTAATTAGGGCTCATACACAAGAGCACCCTACTTAAGTACTATAGAT
Source organism: Harmonia axyridis (assembly GCF_914767665.1). Taxonomy (NCBI): domain Eukaryota; kingdom Metazoa; phylum Arthropoda; class Insecta; order Coleoptera; family Coccinellidae; genus Harmonia; species Harmonia axyridis. The sequence continues at coordinate 12,281,654 of NC_059503.1, forward strand.
TTTAACAGGTAGAAAACTCAACTTGTTCGTGCTGGATAATATGACACTACCGTACAATACCGTCGAGTGGTTTACCCATTGTAATCGATCTGGACAAAATAAAATCTACCGAGATTGGATTTGTTTTATATTGTTTCAATTTTTTGTTTTTGTTTTTATTTGACGGACAAAGAAGAAAAAATGATTTTGATTTGAGCAACCTATATAAATAAATTTTGAAGGGTGTCACAAGAGGTAGGTATCTTAGTTATTTTGTTTTCAAAATCAAAAATTTCGTTAGTTTTTAATCTGGTTCAAATTCTATATTGAATTTACGCATAATTTCCATTCATTTCAATAATTTTCAATGTCAATAGGTATTTCTAAAAACTGTAAGAAACTGTATTGCACTAAAATAAAATTGAATGTCTCAATATCAAAGTTGTAAAGACTTTGATTCAATTGATATTGAAAAAAATTAGTTAGGTTTCATTAGAAAATCTTGAGATCTGAAGGCAATTTCCTAAAAAGACAGTACCATTCTTGGACCGAAGAATACATGAAATCAAGTTGGAAAACCTTCGGAAAACTGGTTGAAGGTATATTTTTAACTGACTAGATTTATAGATGTATAACTTGTGTGTCATGTACCTTGTTTTTTTCTGATGTTAAATCCAAATCAGCATAGATGGTTAATGTTGACTTCTTTCCTTCACTTGACAAACTAGAACAACTGAGACTGTTGTACTTCATGGTAGAAAAACTCAGCTACAAACGTTCCATAAACCAGGTGTGGGGTAGAAATCACTCAAACCAAAAACACGTAGACAAGTCCAACCCCCTCAAAACCAACATTAGTTGGAGTACATACATAACTTCTTGACGTTCTCCGCTAAACTATCACCCCTAAGACCAAAGCTTAACGGTCCCTTTAGAATCACTGAAACTGGTAGAAGATGTGTAACACACCAATTAATCTATCACTTAACACGTAACTTGGTATGGCACTAAGATTCATGTGTGTGTTGCCACGGAAAAGTCTTGTGCTTTTGTTTGAACGGAGGTACAATGAAGGCAGTTGTTCAACGGAACGGTCGGTCTGTCAAGTAAGTAATGGAATGGAATTTCAAGCTCTAAACTCGTGAGCCATGAGCAGTAAACGGTTACGTGTCCCTCTCCTACCTGGCCGTGTGTATACCTACTGGCGCGCAAAAGTGTTCCAACAGGAAGGTAAAATTGATATAAAATTATGAATACGCTTTTTGTTTACCTAATGAATGGGCTGGGATGAGGGCTTTATCTTTCCTCAATCGAAGACAGTTTTCAAATGTTGACTTGAATTTGTTTTCCGGAGGTAATTGCTAATACCAGGGATACCTAAAATTTTTCTCCTTAGGTTACGGTTTTCTTATGAGAACTGTAGATTTCAAGCGCCAATTTATAAAGAATAGGGTAGATGACATATTTTGAAAGCCCCTCCAGTAATGTATAAATAGGTCTATTATTTCTGAAAAAAAAAACTTACTTCGGCAATAAACTCGAGTTTTAAGGTTTATTATTGCACTTTTTCCTATCTAATTTGAATCTTGGGTAAACACTCATAAGTGTCCGCTTATGACGTAAAATTTAAGTAAACCTTTCCATTACCTCTCATTGTGTATTTTGTGTCTATTCTGAAAAGAAAAAATTTAAAAAAATGTACCTACTAAATTCTACTGCATGTCTATCATTAAACTGCGAGTAAACGGCAAAAATAATTACACAAAAAGTGCAGAAATCGATCAAAATGCTAACAATAATAACAGAAAAAAGTTAAAAGCTACACCGAGGTAGGGATTGCATAGATAGGTAGGTATAGAATAGAATGTCATAGGTACTATCCTATTTTTATCTGTATTTCTATACTAAAAAATTACGTATTCGCTCTGATTATAGTGTTTCAGGTATCATGGCTGATTGTTGTATTTTATTCTATTGAAATTCTTATTAATCTCAATGTTTAAATTAAAACAGTCATTTTTTAGAACATACATTTTTCAATATACAGGGACGGCTACGATCGATTGTACCCTAGTAAGTATTAATAGGTATGTTGGGCAAAATCCGACTAGGGGTTCCGTAATATAGCCGATCGTAATTTTTTCCTTATAATTTCAAAACCGTCTATTAATTAAACAATTTCAAACTTCATGCAAAATTTAATGACGGAGCGAACATTGTTGCTATAGCAACTTTTTCTTCATAGGTATATGAAAAAATAAATTAAATTATCCACATCAAGATATTTGTATTCAAAAAATTTACATTAAACATTTAATTTTTCAGTTTTTCATTATTGAAATTAAATCCATGCAGTAATGTACGGACTCTGTTCAGATGCCGATATATTGATTGAAGGATATCGTCTGTTCAGCTAATTCTTGTAAATTAATTCAAGAATAACTTGTAAATTCGTTTGTATTATTCTATTTTAAAAAAGGTCAACCACTCCTAGAATGCAACTCATTTTATGTATTCCCATCACATTTTCAAACCATTTTCCATGATAATATTGAAAAAATCTTTCAGTTTGATTGCAGCGTATTTTCGATAAATTTTGGGATAACTGTCTTCAATCATTGTGTACGATCAAACCTTTCTGTTCTTACTTTTTTGCATGATATTCTTCGTTTGGTTTTTTCAAAAACGCGCGTAACTTCATATATTTACTAAATCTATTTCATTCAAAGGACGTTTATATTAAAAGTTAAGAGCGTAGGTATTATATGGAATAGTTCAACCACATAGTCAATAATTTTCATTTTTTTCCCCTAACCATTGTGTTAAATATGTTAACCTTTTGAATTGCACCACTCTATGAAGTAATCATATATGCCGCACAATTTTTCTCGACATATTATGTTAATTCAAGAAAGAAGACAGGTTCTATCTGTCGACATGGTTAGTTGCATTTGGTTTGGAGAATCAGCAAGTGACAATAAATATTAATGGTGATAATGATTTAGGTACCTAGGTCATAATTGTTTTTTGCATAACAACCGTAACTAGCCACATTTTTTGTCAATCTATTATATCGGTTGCAAAAAAAATCAAACCCAGAGTTAAAATTAGACATTATTACGTACCTATTCAATACCATAGTATAAGGAATCCTTATACTATGTTAATACTTAGAAATGAAACTCTTATTTTATTATCGATTAAAAAATATTAATTTCCATCAAGTATATACCGGGTAAATCGAATATTCAAAAATCATTAAATTTCAGCGAGATAAAATATTTTCCTTAGTTATTTCCAAAAGCATTTCTACATTAAAAAAAATCCATCTTCTCTGGAGAAAATAAAATGTCAATCATTCATAGAAAACTTTTTCCATTTGACATTTATCACTTGGTTTTAATTCAAATTATTCGGGAGTTATGTAGGAGGATTTTCTGGAAAAATACAAATGGGGGAAGAAATTTAAGCGTGTTAAGTTCTATAGTGAAAAATCTAAATTAAAATGGAACTTGTATCGACTCCAAATCCTCATTATATTCCAGGGTATGTATTCTAAAAATTTTGAATATTTTCAGTTTCATATGGTTAAACTATTCATTCAAATTAATGTAAAAAACTATTGACTCAATAATAAAAAGCTCCACAGAAATATTCACGTCAATAATATACAGAAAATGGAATCAAAATGCATTCAAATAAATCTTCTATATTCTTGATGACTAATTGAAGAATCACATTGGAAGTTTTTTCACGTAATCAAAGATTGCAAATCATTGCATATAATTCATTTTTTTCAGGTATACCGGTTACTGTCCCCAATACAAATATCGCATTGGTGATACCTATGGCACGACAACACACAAGGTGATACTGGACCCAACTGTTCATCATGCTGAGAAACTAGTGTTATCTGATCGAACAGCTGATGACTTCCAGGTAGATTCGCACAAATATGAGAAAGACTCATTGATTATTGAAAGTTCTTGATCGCCCAATTATCGATTTTGTTACTATTTGAACGTGCAGTATCGATTTTGTAACAATGTATTTTTTCCGATACAGTTCAAGATCTTAAACTTTTTTTATATAGAAAACAAATTGTGTATGGACTATAATGAAGATAGTAGGATTTCTAGGTAGTTAATTTACAGAATGTCCCAAATTCGATGATCACTGACAACGTCTCGAGAACTGAAAGAGTTAGAGAAAAAATGTTTTTTTTTTAAATAATAAGATACCAGAAAACTGATCATAGATTTCTTGATTCGTTTTCCAGTTACAGGGTGTGTTCATGAAAAATAAGAATATCAAATTTTTCGCGATATTTTGTTTCTGTTCGAGATATTTCAAATATTCTAAACTTTTTTCATCAGTTTTCATATCCTACATTTTTCCACTTTCTTAGCGAACGTGGTGACTTTGCTGTAGAATTTTTAGGTTTATCTCAAGCTCTACCGTTCTGCCGAGTGCCTACACATAATTATTCTCACGCGGAGTCGTCGGATTGTCATCTTTCATTTAATTTTTTACAATGGATTTATTTACATAACTAGTGTCACCTTGAATATCGGAACCAATACAAGACTCAATTTTCAGGTCACAAGGCCCCCAAAAAATGAAATTGATCTTGTTAATGCTAGATCGAGGTTTGGGGATGTTGTCTACAAACATCCAGTTATTCCTGGATATGAGGGTAAGTTCTTGAGTGATATCTATATAGATATATACTGAACAATGCAAATTAACTGAAAATATTAGTTTATGAATAAAAAATTTTAGGCCGTTCCTATAATATTGCTCCCTTCTATTCAAGACTATACTCTACAAAATGTATTCATATTTTCAGTCAGACGAACAATGTTCTAAATAGAGGGGTTTTCAGTAAAAGGTTTCCTTTTGATGAAATTTTCCATGACCAATTTGCAGATTTGTGGATTTATATCCTCGATATAACTTCACGAATTCCATCTTTATGGTCTTGAATTGATTGGGGAGCATTGGCATAAATCGTATCTTTCACATGGCCCAAAAAAAAGTCTGAAGGTGTTTAATCACAAAATCTCTGAGGCCAATAATTCGAGAAATAACACAGCCATCAGGAAACTTTTCTTTCAAAATTGCGATTGTTTCGTTGCTTGTGTGACACGTAGCGCCGTCTTGTTGAAAATGAACGTCGTCCACATCAATATATTTCAATTCCGGCCATGAAAAATCATTAATGTCTTTTTTGGAATGCCTTATTCTCAAGATCGACAAACCTGGGTTTTGGTCAACACTATACGAACTACAGCAGCAATATTCTCAGTTGATTTTGAGATACTCACACGCTTTCGATTCTTCACATCACTTACCTGTCCCAACAGCTCAAATTTTTCCACCAGTGTCACTATTGCCGGCCAAGAAGATGCTTCACGACGAACACAAAGTGCTTTTTAGTTTTTCGAACTGTGGCTGCAAAATTTTCACCATTTTTGTAGAGAAATTTAATAATTTCAATGCTTTGTTAGAGCGTGTATCTTTCATTTTTAGTAGTGGCGTAGTTTTTTCTTGTCAAATGTCAAAAGATGACAGCTACTCATATAGCGGGCTATTCAAAATGAAATCACTCATTGGAAAACCCTTTATATTACTCTACTCAACTTCATTTTAAGAAAACGCCGAATGAATCAAATTTTATTTTTCAAGGCTTTATTCCAAGAGAACACGGTAAATTTGGGCAGAGGCTATCGGTGCAAGCCACTGAAGCACTTTCGGATTTCGAAAAATTGCAGAGCGCTGACAGGACGGCCTTGAACAATTTGAAGCGCATAGGAGCCTTGCAAGATAACACATGGGATCCGAAGAATTTAGAGGACAGAGAGGTTATCAAAATATTATAACACTGATCCTTCAATATATTTATTATTATTTTTTCTTATTAAATCTTGTGCTGTTTCAGTTGGCTCAGAGTCAGTTCCAGTTACCTCTGCTTGAAGTGAGGCCAGAATGTGCTAATATACTACGGAACCTACCAGTAGATGAGGCGCCTCTGAGTCCACCCAGGAGTTCACAGAGTCCCTATTTTATGGACAATACTGATCCCGGCAAAAAATTAATCAAAGGTAAGAACTGCATTTTATTGAATTTGAATTGAAACATAGATTATTATTACTCTGAGTTTATGATGTAGACAAATTCAAATCCGATTAGAAGTTCATCAGCACCTTCTATGAACGAGAAGCAATACTATCTAAAAATTCACCAATACAAATCTACCTCTTTCGGAATTTTTATGAACTATAAAAAAAGACAGGGGCGGATTGATGCAGATTTTGTTCAGTCTAGCTGTAAATAGCTAGTAAACAGTATTTACTTTACTATAGCTACTTTACTTCTTCGGAAAATCCTCGACAACAAGATCCAGATCAAATCCTCTTCATTATATGCAAAATTTAATTGATCTATTAACAAATTTTTCGGAAGGTGGGAATATTTTTATTTATTCACATCATATCAACCAAAAATTTAACTTGGAAAATATTTTGCTTTCATTGTATTGGTGGATAATTTAATTATATTTCTCAATTTCTCATATAAACATTGAGTAGAAAATGAAGATTCTATAGGTGCTCTTAAGTGCCCAAATATAGGAAATTCGAGAACATCTGGATAAGAGACGAAAGGCTGTATGCGAGAAAAGAGAAAAATTAATGTATATTTATGCAATCATTAATCAATTCAGTAAAACTAAATGGACTTTCAATTTTTTTGGTTTCTTATTTTCTTCTGTTTGTTTAAATGAGAATCCCAGGCAATTTCGTTAATATAACCATGAGGAATACCTTTTCCTGTTGTTATCTAAAGAAAAATCGGCCATTGGTACTACTATATGTATAATCTGTATGCTGCATACAATCTTGTGGTGCTGTAAGAAAAGTATTTAGAAATTTTGCACCATGTTAAAGACAGTTAGCTAAATCTCCGAGATAATTTCATAGCTGGAAAGTTTCGTCGATGCTTCCGTAACCATGCAAACAATTCACTCGATCTTTCTAAACCCAGTGCGTATGTCAAAACTTGGCGGCTTCCATTTTCAACTTAGATTTATCGTTAAATGAAATCAAAATGTACGATCGACTTTATAATTCTTTTTCACAGCTTCAGAAATACCGTAAGTTCTTTTTAAAAGCAAATTAAATGAACACAGATTGTATGACAATACACAAGTACCTAAGATCCACTGTGAACTCGAAATTTTTCATATCCCATTATAATATTCGAATATTTTTTGAACCAAGAAGAATATTATTAATATAATTTCTCTATAATAAAATATCATTTTATTCTACAACGCTCTTTTTTTTTTATTAAACAATACGCAAAAATTATCAGTTTATCCATCATTTATAAATTCCTTTGAAGTCTCCAAGTTTATTACAGTTGAGAAATTCTTGAATTGTATTTTTCATCGATTTTGAAAATTCTTGATTCTTTTCCAGGGTTCGCAGGCCATGTACCTTTCGGATATGCCAATTTTGGAAAAACGAACGAAGCCATGACTAATAGCGCTCTCTGCGACTTCACTTCAAACTATCGCAAGAGATTGAGTACAGAATGGTCTCCGGTCAGCATAAGTAGACCAGATCCACCTTTACTGATACAACCTTCGGAAATTTATCACAGACATGTTGGACAACTACCAAATTACTGTGGTCACATACCAGGAGCTATATTCAGGTAAATCGAAGTGGATTCTGGTTCAAGTGTGGTATTTTTCGGTTTTATCTCCCCGAACTCAGCCCTATATCATTTCTTCACGATGTCTGTATTTTTCGAATCTTGAGCTGGAAATGGTATTAAGAGATAAGATTCAAGTCTGCCCGACTTCAAAAGTACAAGTCTTTCTGTTCAAGTGTTATTGTGTTAACGGTCAGTCAGATGAACAGAATTTAATTTGATCCAAGATGGTCAGTAGTTGAACTTTATATTTTGACACCAACATCATGACATTTATGTAGAACAAGGGCTCAAAACCAAAATAGACATGCTATTAGTCTACACAAGTGATATGTCCTAGCATAGTATTGACACTAACTAGATCACAAAGCCAACTAGGCTGTTCCAGTGAATTTGTTAAAATACCTTATTGTTTCAGATTTGGAAAAACCTATGGAAACGACACAAGAGACGCTAAGCGTTGGCTTCGAGGAGATTTCAGCTCTTGAATCAAATAACAGGAACATAAATCACTGTTCGCTTATTTGCTTGACATTGAGATTACACAATGAAATTTCAATTAAAAAACATTTTATTCAATATCAAATATATAAATATCAGACAGGCACCTTGTAAATTTTCAACAATATGAACAGTCAATCAAGTGAAATCAGGTTACAAAAATTATGTTTTACAAAATTTGAGGAACTATCAAAATCCAATATTGTCTTCTCAAAATTCTTCAAGATTTCCAATGAAGATTTGTGCTGTTTCGATCTCAAATTTTTGTAACGAAAACCATTCAGTGCTTTACACAGAATGTAATGTAACCATAAAATATTGCTGTATGCATTGAAATTCTGCCAATAGTTCCTGTAACAAGAAAACTTTGTTAAAAAAAAGAATTAATGAACCTTTTAATCCAAAAGTCGGCATAAGTAACCCACAAACATAAATTGAAATAACAAATCACTGGGGTTATAAAAACATAGTTACCTATTATTTTCTCGCATTTTCCGGTAAATATCAAATTGATAGTCTCCCTTTGCAGTAAATAGGTCCTCATCTTTAGAAATATCATTGAATATAATAACACCATCACACTCTACACGAGACAGAGTGAAGTCGATTATAGTGGCTTTAACACCTTTATTTTTTATAATAATTTCTTCGCCATCTAGAACAAAGACTGTATTTGATTCTGTGGTTGGTGTTACCAAAACATTGCCCCAATGGAGGTCCCTATGTTCAAAATGCAGTTCACTTTCAGCCACAGCCAGAGCACAAGTTACCTAGAATGAAACATTTTTATAATTATTTCAAAAAGTCTATCCTGAGAAACAATTGCAAATTTTAGATGATTCCAGATCTCACAAAAATTTGATAGTTTCAGTTTCAAAATTGGTTTTGTCTGAAACTTTTTTTTTTGAAGAATACTTTTTGTGGCAACTGTATTTTGTAGGCATTAAATGAAGACCTTTACATAATATTCAATGTGTAAATTTGAGGTTGTGAAATATAAACAATCTTAAAAAATAGAAGAATCACTGCCCAATTCCTAGAAACTGTATTAAGAAGAAAATGAAAGGAAATTAAGTATTTACCTGCTCAAAGACAGATAAAGCCTGTTGGGCATTATTAAATTGAAAAGCTTCCAAGTCTTGGCCCGCATTAGCTAGTTCAAGAACAATATACAGCTGGTCAGCAAGGAATATTTCAGGTGAATCATTTTCAGAATTTTTATTTTCATCGTATAACTCCCAAAGCTCCAATAATCGATCTGGGTAACATCCTTGTACACAATGGATTTTCTTCATCTTAACAAATGCATCAGTATTGTTACGTTTTGCCATTCTCAAATTGCTCAATTCCATAGATATAATGATCTCGGACAAAATCTCCCCAAATGTTTTTTGCTTCTCAAGATTAACGATTTGGTTTCCTTCTATCGGTATGACCTTCATCACAGTGGTAGATCCTTCTTTGTCTCGTTTCATGAATACTTCCCCAAACACTCCTTCTCCTATCTTCTGACAATGTTGAAGGGCACTGTAAAGGATAATTTGAAAATTCATGATTTTAACAATCAATTGACATTATAGTTGAAAACTTTCTAACAATCATAAAATACTACATAAAACTACAAACTTTTGAGTTAATATCAATATTTTCTATCCTGATCCTCCTAGGACTCTGTGAGATGACTCACTGATAAATGAAGATTAAATTATTTGTCAGAAATATTAATGATGTTAGTGATTTATTCATTTTTCTGATTGTACTATTGGTTAATTTTCTACTTGTGCTTAATATTTGATCAGACAGAATGTGTTGGGAATCAATCTGTCGCTATAGTTAGAAATAATACTTGTATTTAATGTGGGTTATATCAATTGCATCTAATTCACGTCAGGTAAAAATATATCATATCCTTGTATAAAATTAAATTCTATATCAATTTAGCTGCATTCTAATATATAAAACTAATTACCTTCTTGGATAACATTCTTCGAAATTTAAAGGTTTTGTTTGACCACATCTTTTCAATACAATTTCTCTGGCAGTGAGCTGAACGGCAGTATTTTTAGTAGGGCTGATGAGATAATTATCTACTGGTCGAACATTCGGGAAATATTTTTCAACTTTTTCCAAAGACGATCGTCGAATCGACTCTCGTGATACATAACCTGTTGAAGGATCATACGTTGAGTAGCACATACACCTGGTTCCCCTAAACTTGATTTTTTCAGCCCTCAAATTCATGCAATAGCAAACAACGGCAAAGTGACTGATTCTTAAGAAAATTTATTCTCAATTCACTTTGATGAAAATAACAAATATTGCACAAAGTAGTCGATGACTAATGACCTGAAAGCTGGTAATTTTATTCAAACGTCATATGATATAACCTTGGACTTTCGCTTCTATTCTATAATTTGGAACACAGAAAACCAGGAAGGAGAGTTTTCGAACGAATACAAGCGCAAACGAAACGCCATCTATGGTATACCCAGAGTATTTCATTACGCAGTATAGAAAGTATGGATAGATAGCATGATTTCTATACTGTTTTCATTACTTAAATATTTTATTACTTATATATTACTTTTCGGATACTGCTGATTTTTTGGTGCAAAACCACTGGGTACACAGTACGCCAAATATTATGATAATAGTAATAAACTGCCTTTATATGACGTATTGTTTTGGTTCTGAATTCGTAGCTGTAGATTGTACTTTTATTTAGTTTTTGTGAGATTTTTCTTAGTAACACTGTATTCTAATTAATGCAGAACAAGTGGTCAAGTCGTGTACGTAAATTAATTTACACTTTACCAGTATAAACTAGAGCAATCACACTTTTTTGAATTATTGAACATTATAGATATAATTATACGCAGCTTGTGGATATTCCATTACATCAGAAAATTAAAATTCTTATCCAATATATCACAGTAGATGGTATACATGTTCAATTCATACACTATTTTATTATTAAAAAATATTTCAGTGAAGGTTGACATACCATGGGCGTAGACTGGATTTGGCAAATCTAATGCTATTCATATTATGTACTTTGAAAAGACATGAGGTTGATACTATAATTTTATGAATGAATTAAAATTGCTTTATTATGGCTCTTTGTAACCAAGGAAGATATACAATTTATTATTCTGCACCTTATTGAATAGTGTCAGACTGTCAGCTAACTCCGCAGATCAGTTTTGCTGGGAGAAAATCCGACTCAATTTTATGTGGCAAACATTTTTATTATGTATTGAACCTTAGAACATTGATATCTATATTCTCAGGTATTGATCTGTTTTAGCTGTTACTAACTCTTAATTGATCATGATAAAAACAAGTTTTTGTTTTTACTACCAAAAATATTATATTAACGATTGGGGATTGAATAGTACAACAGTGCAATTTCGAAGTTTCAAGTTGATCATCAGACACTGAAGATTCTACAAATTGTACAGAGTATTTGTATGAATTCAGGTACCAAAAAGGTGACGAGAAAACTAAAAGAGTGCTATAAAATATGGCAATGAAGGAGAAAACATTTTTGGCCGTTATGCAAAATATGTAGGATTTCAGGTATTATTTGAACAAGTTGAATATTTTGGAATAACACAATTCAGTTTGTTTATTCATAATTTCAAAACAATTTCTATGCACTAATTTATAAATTTCCATAGATCCTAAATAATTGAGTCTCTTGCTTTTCGATACAATCTTCAGTCTGAGGATGAACTTGAAATAAGTTCGAAATTGCGCTACTACACAATTTAATCCCCAAATCGTTAAAACCATATTTTTGGTAGTAATAACACACAAGTTTTAATAATTGTAAATAAATAATTTATTATGTTTGATCCATCCAACAGCTTTTTATTATTTTATTATTTGCCAAAATTATTGTTTCAGCTTTAGAAAAAAATTCTGATATGGATCACTTTTATTCCTAACTAAATAAGGCTTTATGTTCCAGAAATTTCACCAAAGTTTGTTTTAATGGGTCATACTTAAAGTGAGTCATGAAAAACAGTTATTTTACATTAAAAAATATATGTAAAAATAGTATGAATAGCGAAAGAATTAAAAATGTGTACTAAAAGTATTCAGAAATAAAAACACATATATCACTGTATTTTTTCGATCTATTCTTCTTATTGAATTCTTGTTTTGTTTTCACCAAACTCCTCCCATCAGTATTTGAGAAACTTGATGCGCTACACCACTGTAAAAACCAAAACCAGAATCCGCCATATGCAAACACCACTCTCCAATCGCACTTGAATGAGCAATCACCTCATGTTTTTCTAAATTCAATCTTTATTCCATAGAATCAGACATGCTTGTATAATTATTTTTTTTTGCGAAACTAAGTGGATAATGATTTCTTCAATATTACATTAGTAATTGGAGAATGAAGTTCTACACAATTATACAAAAAATTTGGGATGATTTCTTAACGTCCAAAATTTTGTAATGTAACAAAAACTTTATATTTTATGTTGTAAATATTGTAACGAAGTATTCAAAATTCATTATTTTAAATAACACCCCTTAAACAATGGACTTTTCATTTGAAATATAATGTCTCAATGTTTGTTTTATTCAATGCCATTTCAATTCAGGAAAACTTTGTCAATCTAGGAAAATATAAAGATATATACTCACCAGAAACATTGTGAGCGAAATTTGCTAACTCGCTCTGATCAGTTTCACTGGGTGCAACAGGAATTACTTTGACAGATTGTCTTCTATAAATAGTTATTCGACTAGCTGGATTGGTTGTTTCTGTAATTGAGTTTAATTTATTATAGATTGCTATGATTATGGCTTTAGTTAATATAACTTATATCTACAGGTTTCTAGTCTTAGTTTCCTATAGACAAGTCATAAAAACACAGCTACAGTTTTAAAAATATTGTAAGATATTTATTCAAAGCAAGCGTTGAGCTACTAATAATAAAGATAATAAGCATAACAACTATCCTAAAGTTACTATATTGAAATGATGAGTTTCATTACAATGAATATATACCAAAATATCCAAATTTTCAACAAAACTTTTATAGCTTTTGGCAACATGAGAATATATGAAAATTGATACATACCTGAATTATTTATATGATCTTCCAAACTTTGTTTGAATATAGCAACTGATCTTCTAAATTTCTTTCCTGGTTCTAAGCACACAAATTCGGTCCTCTTAGGTATCAAATTGGTTTCTTCAAGGGCATCACCCTCTTCACTTGAGCAATTTTCAATTTCATGCTTATTTTCATTCATAATCACCCAACATTCCTTCATTTGTTTTTTAGGTGTATTTCCATCCTTTACTGAATTTAACTCATTTTTATCACTCAATCTCACATCTTTCATTCGTTCCAATATCACAAAACAGTCTTTAATTTCAACATTTTCTTTGGTTAATTGAGAATTAGCTTGACTTTTTTGTTTCAAGGCATAATTCTTTTTGACTTTGTTGTCAACACAACTTTCAGGCTCATCTATATTATAACTAGTTCCAGTTGAAAATCCTTTAAAATTAATTGGGGAATTATCAACTAATACTGAATTTGTAAAATCAATTGGACTATTGGAAATAGAAGACCCATAGTTTGACAACAATCTTTTTTCTAACATAACTTTTGGGTAGTTATCAAATAATTGTGAATTTGTCGAATGCTTAAATTTGTTCAGATTAGCTGATTTTTTAGTGAATTTATTTTTTGACAAAATTTTCCTCTCCAACGTAACCTTTGGTATTTTTCGAAAATGTTCACATTCTAGAGAGCACTTATGCTTTTTACTACTCCTTAAAACTCGGATACCTACTTCATTTGGAGATAATAATGGCGTCTTTGGTTCGGACAATTTCTGTTTTTCAAGTGATTTATTCTGTTCTGAATAAGAAATATTCAGACTCTCATTTGTACTTGCCAGTTTATCTATGAATTCTGATCCATCAAGTGATGTTTTTAATTTACTTTCATGAAGTGAGCTTAAGTCAACAACACTAGTTTTGAATGATGGCAATTCATCTTTCTTTGAAATTGGTTTACGTCTAGTAACAAATGCATTGGATATTCTTTTGACATTGAAAAATTTCAGATTCACAGGTGTTGAACATTTGCTTATATCTTTGATAATATCTTCTAATTGTGGAATATGTTTGAGTATGACTTGGGTTTTTCTAAAAAGTTTGCTCTCTTTTCTTCTTTTAAATGAATATTTCCTGTCAACTGACTTATTTTTAGAGTCGTTGAAACTGCTTGGGCTTGGACATCGATTACTCCATTCATTGATTATTCTATAAGATTTATTCAAAAGGCATGAGGAAGATATATCTTGGGAACTCCATTGTCTTTCAGGAGTGCTGAGGGTAGGAGAAGCTTCTATGAATTCTTCAGATATACTTTTTCTTCTACTTGTTGATATATTGATTGGTACAGAAGTATTTTTTTGCAACTTGAATTTCTTTGTTGGTTCTGACTCTGTTTCTAGATTCTCATGTGATACTGCAAAAAATTCATTAGATCATTATAGTATTTTCATAAATACACTGATAAAATAGGGTGAATATGAAATTGAGATAGAGACAATAATCAAGCATTTATTGAAACCAAATTTTACAAAAGGAAACTTTATATTCTAATGAATTATATGTAGCTTGTCAAACAATATAAAAAAATATTGAATTTCAAGATATGCTTTTAGGAACACTATATCCTTTACTTCAGCTGAAGATATAATTGAGTACATGTACATTGTTATTTAAAATTGATATATCTAGGTAAAAAAAAGCAAGCGGTCAACAAAAAACTGGCCTAGTAAGTCAATTTAATTTTATAAACATTTTTAATTCATTAAGTGAAGAATGAATTCATCAACAAAAATAAAAATGCATTCGTCAATACAATCCAGAATATACCTAAAAGACTTAGTAACAGCCACCTAATACTAATATTAATGTAGAAATTCTTCTAGTTATTTTGGAAAAAATTAATGCTGAAATGCCTATATTGACATAACTTAATTATTGTTAAATAAATGTACTCACTAGATTTTGTTTTGTCTATAAAAGATGAACTTGGGAAAGTTGACAATAGTCGACTCTTTTGTTTCCTTAAGCGATAAGATGGGACATGTGGTGTGGATATTTTATCCACAGCATTTTCAAAATTACCGTAAAAACTATCATTTGTACTTAAACCCAAAGAATTCATCAAGTCTAACTTGTTCTGGAATTCAAGTTCATTCCTTATATTGTCAATAGAATCATCATATTGCTGATGTTCATCTTGCGACTCTTGGTTGACATATTCCAAATTTCTTTCTAATATGACAATAGGAGAGCAAACTGATGTAAATGTCGTCACGCTCGATTCTTTGGCCTGTTCATATGAATTTTCACAGGTATTGTTACTTCCACTAACTATTGAAACATTTGAGTCTTCATTTACAGTTGAATTATTCTCAGGGAACTTTTTGAATTGTACATCATTATAAAATTCTCCTTTCAATAAACGATCAAATGTTGTTTCCGTTGATTTTTCTTTGTCAGATCCCGAAGCATCATTGGTCGATTCCAATCTTTTCCTTAAATTTACTGCAAGAAGTGCATTCAAAGCATGACCTGATGCAGGAATTTTCTTCTTATTTTTTCCATAAGTTCTAACTGCTTTTATTGGGGCCATAAGGAGCAATGGTAAAATGAAATGAACAATAAAAAAAAAGGGCTACTTCATATTTTTAAATATTTTAAACAGTTTTATTATTAACTTTTGAACGTCATAAACTATCAGTGATAGTCAGTGATTTTAGGTTATGTTATTGGTACTTTATATCTACTTTTTTTTCAAAAATATATATTTCTAATTTATATTAACATTCATGAAGTTATAATGCGTAGTCTGGAAAAAGTAATTTTTCTCATATTAGGTGGATAAAAACATCATCCTAATTCGCGATTCAACGGTAGATGCATCCTCAGTAAATGCCTACTTTTTGAAACTTGGCGATGTGAAACTTTTTCAACAGCTGTCTTGAATATTTGTCTTATGTAATATTCAAATTTCATAAAAATCTTTCAAGAATTTTGAATTTCTTTTTAAAATGTTTGAATTTATAAGTACATGTCATTTTATATCTTTCAAGACTTATATTCCTCTATGACAAATAATACTTCAACTGTCACTAATTCCATAGAACATTCACATCTGAGCTTCTTGGGTGCCATTCCTCCTTTTTCCAGATAATATTCGGGTAAGGTAGGTAGATAATATCTGAATTTATCTGTATTTTCATTGTAGATCCATTGTAAAAAATTTAACTCTTGTTACCTTGTTTTATTGAATATTCTTCATTTTAACATATTTTTTCTTATTTCTTTTTCGAAATTTATAATGGTTATGTTTTTATATTTTAGAGATCACCATGGGTTTCACCAAGTACAATCAGGAAGTGTGGAGGAAAAAACAAAGTGATGTCCTCAGATATTTGTGTAGGATAAGAGTCTACAAATGTAGGCAGATGACCACTCTTCATAGGGTACCTAGACCCACTAGACCCGACAAAGCTCGTCGTTTAGGATACAAAGCCAAGCAAGGTAATGTTGAAAGTTATAAAGTTATTGAACTGTTATTATTTATTGGTAGTCCGGCTCATTCGAAGTTCGATGTGTGGCCTCGTTGCTGAACTTATTTAGCTGAAGTAACTTCTTAATCAGTTTTTCTGTTAATTACAACTTTGTTGCCTAAACGTACATCAAACAACTAACTGTTAAATCCTTGCCCAAGAAAGTATCATTACCATTACTTTCAAAAATGAATTCTTATATTTCTCTGAAGAAGGGAAAGAGATATTCCTGTCTATGTCCAAGATTAGAAGTTTTATTCGAAAACTTTCTTTTTCATTTGTTGTTGAATTAATATTTATACAAATGATCACTGCTTTCAAATCGTTGATCTTCTTTACTGGTAAAAATCTTAAAAATAATTGAATTAATAGTATTATGATATTATATTTTGCAATTGCAATTAATTATTGTAATTTCTCTTCTAGGCTATGTCATCTTCCGCGTTCGTGTCCGACGTGGTGGACGTAAACGCCCAGTACCCAAGGGTGCTACCTATGGCAAACCCAAAAGCCATGGAGTAAATGAATTGAAACCCGTTCGTAATCACCAAGCTATTGCTGAAGAACGTGTAGGCAGAAGGTGTGGTGGTTTGAGAGTATTGAACTCTTATTGGATCGTGCAAGATGCTCATCATAAATATTATGAAGTTATTCTCATTGATCCTTCCCACAATGCAATCCGTCGTGATCCTAAAATTAACTGGATCGTGAATGCTGTTCATAAGCATCGTGAACTGAGAGGAAAGACCTCTGCAGGTAAATCATCCCGTGGTATTGGTAAAGGACACAGATTCTCTCAGACTAAGGGTGGTTCCCGCAGAGCAGCCTGGTTGAGGAGAAATTCCTTACAATTACGCAGAAAGCGTTAATTTTATATTGTTAATAAAGTATGATAATATTATTATGTTTTATTACTCTTCCTATGTAATAATCATTTGAATAGATGAATATTGACTTGATAAGACAATTTGATCTTTTTTATAGTTTTGAAATAGTAGACTAAATTTCAAATATTTTTCAATTTTTGGGGGTATATGAGCTATTTTCTTCTTGATAATATGAATTTGTAGGAGCTCACAGTGAAGTTTCACCTTTAATTTCATCAACTTTTGGAAAGAAAGAAAACTAAGATTAGTACTTAATATATTTATTGGGATGTACATAGTAGTGCACGTTGCAAATTCGTCTGTAATAGTAACATGCAAGTGACAAATATTTGTACAGATGACTTAACAGTAGGTGTCAATTATTGTAACAAGTGTTTATAACACACATTCAAAGTCAGCAAATATTTTGCCTTCAGAGTCGGTTCACTAATATTTAACAATGACACATTTAGAAACAAAAATTTAAGTAATATATTTTCACTAAGTAATATTCACATATAAAAAAAGATATATAGCTGAATCGAGCAAAGTATGAATCAAGACATTATATGGAAAAGGACAAGAGATATCATAAAATGTGAGCAGATAATGTACGAATTCGAAAAAATTGCCTCCGCATGTTATTTACATGTCTTGACCTCCATATAAAACAACCTCTACACAAAATCAAAACTCCAGACACGATAAAAACCTAGCTCACAAACTGGTAACGACAAAGACTTGAGAATATATCCACTTTAAGTCTCAAATAATTTCAATGTGTAAATATTTTCTATTTCTAGTAGTAAGTGATCAATCCAGAAAGAACCACATCTATAAATTTTTTTGGAACATGAAATTAGTTTTATCACCTGCTGATCATTGAATTATTTGAATCTGATATTAATGATGGTTCTTATCAAAGTCAACTATCCGATCAAAACTTGTGAAATAAAATCAACATACTTGCTGCGTAGAAATTTCAACAGTTTTTATAGATTGAATTTCTCAGTTTGATCTGATAATTCAGTCTCATAGAAGTCACCTTATAAAATTCAATAAGAAGGAAGTATTTATCCACGTTTTATGCAGTAAATTTTCATATCTTTAAATCTTGATGAATTTTTCTTCCTTAGATATTACCTGCTGTTACATTGTAAAACAAAAAATTGCTTCCTGGTCCGAAATTGACTGGAGTTTTCGGACTTGCACATGGGAATATGAAATCATCTGATTGCAACTGTGTTCGATTCATGTTAGGCTCAGAGGCAGATCTATTTATTTTAGGGTGATTTCTCAGCAATCCTTCCAAAGATGCATGATTTTGTCTGAAAAGTGGCCTCTCATCTCTATCAAACTTAATGCAGTCCTCTAATAAACGCCTAAGTGCAGTTGGAGTATCACTCCGCAATTTAGTTAGATCCGGTTTTAAATATCCTCTACCTACCATGAATAATATTTGATCTTTATTATTTATATGTGAATAAGGTAATTGCAAAGCTAACATTTCAAACATAACAATACCGAAAGCATAAACATCCGATTGAAAACTATAAGGATTATCCTCCTGCATTCTTATAACTTCTGGGGCCATCCACAAAATTGAGCCTGTAGGCTGATGAAACTGTTGAGATCCGGCCCATCTGGTTTTGGCTGTGGCTAGCCCAAAATCGCCTATTTTGACTGTGAGATCTTCATGCAGAAAGATATTGTTCGATTTTAAATCACGATGTATAATATTTTTTGCGTGTAGATAATCCATTCCTTGAGCTGTTTGTCTTCCGATTTCTATCAATGTGAAGAGAGGAAATTTCGTTTCAAGTACATGGAGGTGTTTATAAAGACTAGAGCTTTCACACCATTGGGTGACTATAGCCAATTGAGGTTTACTGACACACCCCATAAAAAGGAGAATGTTGACATGCCTTGTTTTTCTTAATACTGCTACTTCATTTTTGAATGCTTGCAATTGCGCAAGCGTAGGTATTTTCACGTTCAATGTTTTAACTGCGACAGGTCCATGCCAATGTGCCTTATATACAGTTCCAAAACTTCCAGAACCTACTCGCGCCCCTACCAAAATTTCATCAGCGGGTATCTCCCAATCTTCGATACTTTCCCTTGGTGCTAGAAGGGGTTTGCTCTCATCAGCAGATTTTGCTCGAGGTCTTCTTGGTTGCAAAGAACCCGTTGGTGAAGCTTGAGTACTTCTGCAGTGCAACATAGAATCTCCATTGCCTAACTGATTCAACTGTAGATTTCTGGAACAATCGTCTCCAGGTATTTTCACATTATTCAGACAAACATTGGGAGCTGAATTCGATCTATCTTGATGACCTAATGTACCTTGTCTAGGAGAATGTCTTGGTTCAGTTAAGCCCAAAGCTGCTTGCCCAGGATTAAGGATTCCTGCACTAGTATCGGTATGAGTAGAATATGCCAGGAGTGCCCTGTAGTAATCATCAGCTACTCGTACCTGCAAAAATTTTCAAGATTAAATTATGTATATTGAACTTTTTGACGAAAAAATCAAATAGTTTAATAAAAATTTCAACAATTATATATAAAGAAATAAAAATTATGCTATCTAATTGATAGTAATTACACTACCTATATTGAAAAGTAAAAAATTTCTTAATGTTACATATTATGCAACTTCTATCTCGATCTACTTTAAGATGCCAAAAATACTGCAAAATGTGAGAAATTGAAATAGCTTACTTGATGACATAGTGAAGGAACTCCTGCAGCGCATCTTTGATGGAACTTATAACCACAAGTCCTACAATAAAATCCTTGGAACAAAAGTCTTCTACAGCACTCACAAAACACTAGAGAAAAAAAAGTTTTTCTAGCAAAATTATGGGAAATACTTGTACGAATTGGAAATTTATCAATTATTTTAACCGTTATTTCTTTGCAGTTCAAAGTACTAATATCAACATCCCAATTGATAGGACGGTCAGGGTCTCCGACATACACACTACACATTTCACAATGCAGGTTTCGTAATTTCATGGCTCTGCCCAAAGCATCTCGAAGAGTTAAACCTTCTCGAACCTGAACACTAGTCCTACCATTAGGGAGATGAGCTCTTAGAAAAAACTTAGGCCTTATAATCAAGTCTTCTTTTGGTTTTGCTCCTCTTTCAGGTTGAGCATGTTCACTAACATCTTCGGGGCTTTCTCTTCCATTACTAAGTTGTGCCATCAACTTTCTTTCTTCTACTTCTAATTCATGAAGTTTACTCGTGAGATCCTCATATTCCTGCACGTACATAGGAGGAGGATGCTGGAAATCCGCAAATTTTGCAATGAGAGAGTCGATATTGGCTCTTGTCAAGTTGATAACATTTTCTATATTTTTGAGTTCTTGGAGAATATCCAGGTCCTCGCTCTCTGCAAACATTTTTCAAATATAATTATCTGCATCAGACAACAAGGAATAATTTTCATCGAATCAGAGAGTAATGAATAAGAAAGCTAACAACGAGAAGTTATCTGACATTATGGTAAAAGAATACCGATGAAAAAGCCTGACATTCAGATGACAGATTTGTGATTGGTTAAATCAAATGTCAAAACAATGTATGCTACTGTCATTGTTGGTCTTTGAATCGTGATAGTTGTAATATGGCCCCACTCCAATATTCTTACGGCCATTTCGTTTACACAGTTGATATTAGATGACAATACTATATAAAACTTGTTTTTTGACCTCTATTTCCATTTTATGATATTGACTAACTGGCGCCGAGGTGACCTCCCGGGGACACCCTTTGTCACACCATCTGGGGGCGACTACCCGGGAAAATAAAAGGGGGCCACAAGGATCGGGGGATCTTATCAACAGCTGATGACTAAGGTTTTTCTAATTCACACTCTCAAGCGACCCCAGAACACATCTTCTGCAACACCTTCTGGAAGCGACGACTATCCGCAGAAACCTAAAAGATCGGGGACCACATAATGGCGCGCTCATTCATGATATCAAAAATCAGGTTATAGTTGAAAAGTTATCTAGAACTCTTCCCCTGCAATACTTTCGCATTCGCCATTTTGCAACACATTTTCGAATTTCCAATAAATTCCACCAGTATTAAATCCATTCTCTAACCTTTTAAGTGAGATTTCTAAAATAAAAATGTGTTTTAGACATCTTACTGAATGAATCTGAAGAATGCTTTATTCATAAAGACTTGTGAGAATTAGTTTTGATTTTGATTTCCAAGATTGGTTGAAACGAGAATAAAAATTTTCTTCTTCATACAAGGGTGTTCGTCTCTGTTAAAGTTTGATTTTCTTTCAAGTTTTTTTTCATAGCACCTTCCATTCACAAGATATTCAACTTAAATTTGACATGGATATTCCAATTTAAAGTTCTCATCATGTGATTGTAATTTTGAAAGTAAATCTACAGGTAATATTTTTTTTGGAACAGTGTCCTATTATCTCCTCTAGCACTTGTTTTTTTGGTGGACCACTGATAGTTTAGTCCAGTACTACACTTTTTGTTTTTTTGTCATTTTGTCGTATATGCTACCGATTTCGAAAAAAAAATTTCAAACAATTCTCTAGTATAATTCTCAAGAAAATCCAAATTATTATAAAGATCCAATTAGTTAACTGTGATGAATATATTAATTTTAAGTTTTGGTACTTATTTACCCATTCTGTAACGAAAATTAATAAAGATTCGATAAAATCGTATAATCATCACAAAAAGTAGGACTACAAGAAAAACCCTGTATTTCGAAAACAAAGCGTTTGCGGGCCAATGTTTATAGGACATTTTTTTCTTCTCTAATTTATGAACATCATAAGAGTAACATTTGGTTTAGTTCATTAGGTATGGGTATAGAATGATAATTTAATTTATAGAATTCAATGAATGCATATGGAAATAACCAATATAAAGCAACACAATTTTTTTGTGGCGATAAGAATGATTGAAATAGAAAGTGCGAGAAGAAAATTAGTGTTTGGAATGTTTTTATTTTGTTATATTTCATTTAATATAATTCCATCTTGAACATTTTATTGTAGATAGATCATGAAAATAATGATTTGTAATATTTTTCGTCATTTATGAAAGACGGATACCGCCACCACCTGGACATTCTCCTTGGCTGATTACTTTGAGATCTGCAAAAAAAAGGTTTAATCAGTAACAATATAGTACAATCGCTAATAGCAAAATATATAACGTGATATTTTTAAATATTCATCACTATTCCTAAAATTACTGATATCACTGGTGAAGAATTCGAGGTCAAAATGAATTCAGTCCGCCCGCCCTTTTCACGACAACTCTCGAACGGAATGAGTTAGAGACTTGAAATTTTTAGGGTAAGGTCATGTTGCGAATATCTCGATAATTCTGTTTGTAAATTCCGAAATTAAACTCATATGAAACTCTGTTTTCTAAATAATTGAAAAATATATCCATTCGATCGAACTGAATTTATAAGTCAGTTGCAAAATAGTGAAAAGAATACCAATTTGGAAAAAAGTTTGTACAATTTCAATATATAATAATCTATATACTTTCGATTCAACTGAAATTTTTTGCATTTGGTTTAGAGAACATCAAAAAAGTCCACGAAATGCTTTTGAGCGATCGTAAATTGAAAATGCGTGATATAACGATAGGATAAAGCCGTCCAAAATCGCCTTCATCAGCTGGTTAGGTTATAGCACAGACTAATCTGTGGTTATAGCACAGACTAGTATAACTAGTATAACAGACTAGTAATCTGTGGTTATAGCTTCCGCATTTTGGGAAGTGGATGGTATATTTTGATCATTACTTTCTTGACAAAGGTAAAATCATCATACCATATTTTATTAGTATGGGCATGGATTTATTTCTATAATTTTCAATGTTTATTACCTGCTCCATTTTCACAGTTGTAATTGCTCATAACACATTCACTAGCGAATGAAATTTTCTTCTCTCCATTTCCTCCACAAATTGGTTTGATCTCATCCGGTTGAACGCAATTTTGGAGGCATGGCTTCTTCAGGGATGCCTTAGTGGACCCCTTTGCTGGCACAGCAGATGCAAGTGCCAAAACGACAACTGCGAAAAAACCTTGATATAAGTGATGAATATAACCAACAAAAGTAATTATTAGTAAATATTCTCTGCACAGCAGCACAAGAGTTAGCTGGAGTATATGTATAAGCAGAAAAACTAAGGTTTGAAAGATAGTTTGTTCGATTATTTCCAAAGATTTGGTATTAAAAATATCACACCAAAACTTATCCATAGTTTCAAGCATTTTTCATAACAACTGAAGTTCAACTTTCATTTCATAATTAAGTTGATATTATAAATATTGAATAGATATTATTCATTATTATGAAGATGATCATTAGAGTTGTTTAACCAAAAAAAATCGCTTCTCTCTGCAGAGAAAAGTAGTTCAGTCTTCGAACAAGAACAAACCAAAAGTTTTTCGAGTTCACAGTGGAAATCAATGAAATAATATTCATCTGGAGTTGTAGTAACCACACTCTGATCTACAGAACTTTATAAGAGTTGAATGAAAGTTTCCACGAACGATGTTATCTTCAGAAAATAAAAGTTACGGTTACTGTTACATAATAAACGTTTAGAAAGATTCTGTGGGTTGAAACGAGATAACTACAACTTTAGTAGTAACATAGAACTAGTTAAAATTAGATAATAGTTACAAGATTTAATCCACTTATCTAACAGTCATTTTGGTAGTCATCTTGTTCGATTAAAACACTGTTTCAAGGCGTAATACGAAAATAACTCTTTATCTTTTCAACTGAATAATTAGCTTATTAAAGGTAATTATTCTATCAGATGGTAGTGAGTGATAATTTGCAATGAATACAAAAGTGAGGCGTGGATAGACCACAACAGATTTCCCGGAGATTATACAACTTTATTTACTTGTATGACTCATTTTGGGTCACAACAATATATTATATGATGTATCTACTCATTTCTAGTTTCCAAAACAAACAGTGGATGTTGTGTGAAGCGTAAAAAATTATTTCGTTTGGTGATAGATATTCGGCTGAATAATAATATAATTTATTCCACAAATCAATAATATCATACAATTTTATCTCAAAATTATTTCTATCAGTGGAATAAACCAATCCCCGAAAGTTCTACCAATTGATGTTTATCCAAAAAGGTTCAATTATGATGTGTTGATTTCACACACAGGTCCAACATTTTCGGGATAAAAAGTCCATTTCGAAATAAATTTAAAAATATACGGGGTGTAATTGGGAATATTTCAACTATAGAATCTTGAGCTTGAAATATAAAGATTCAATCCAAATCACCTAGATTAAAAAATGTCTTCTCCCTGGGATACCGGGCGTTTTATTTCAAAATATATAAATTATTTGTTCCCCGTACACTAAAAACTATTAGTCGCATTATCTTTATATTCGACAGACGATATAGGTACTATAAACCCTACTAATAATGCTAAATTAATGTTTCTGTCTACCACCAGAGGTGTACGATAGGGGCAAGTGACTGGTTGATCCTGTCCAATTCTACGCCACTGCCGGAATTGCAATTTTATCACAATTTTTCGATTCTCCTTTCTACGTTAATATTGTGCTCTTCATTCTTAGCGATAAAGTCACTGTTTCTGGAGATATTTAAAGTTTATCCTGAAGCTGCACTCATTACTTATTTCAATGTTCTAGAAATTTCGATTATTAGATTGCAGATATTACGCAAATTGAACATCAATCAGGATCATCAAAAAAACATGATGCTATGATAATCCAAATTTAAACTGAACAAAAAAAAAACAATTTTGAAGGGAACCAATAACAAAAAACTAATAAAACCTTTTATAACAATTGTTCGATGTGACCCCTGTTTATCTTCTGACTCTGAAAAATGTTTTGGACTGATTGACAATGAAAATTGCGGAATGTACAATAAATTCCCAATATTAACTGTCTAGAATTTAAATTCCAGTAATTTTATGTGCCAAAGTTCGTGTTGAACTTGCTTCTTCAGAACCATAAAAAATTCAAACGAAACATATAAGAATCGATTGAAAAGAGTTTCCAGTGAAAAGTAGATAACAAAGGAGAGATCTATAAATATATTGTGAACACCAGATAAATATTGTTAAAAAATTTACGTTTTACAAAAAATAAAATTCTTTGAAAAAATGTTTAAATAGATATGGCAATGATCATAATAAAGGGATTTGAAAAAGAGTGTTAAGTTCGAATTTGGTGGACACTGAATATATTAATGAAAAAACCGGTTCAAAACAAGAATTACCTAATACAGCACAAAATACAAGAGCACACTTCATGTTGGTTCACAACTGAAGACCAAAACAAAGTGGTTTGGATTATATTTTGTTCCCCACTACCCAACTCTTGCCAATTTCCAGTTGAGCAAATTGATGAAGGACACTTGTTTCCAAGAGGACAATGATTATGTTGATTCTCAAATTAACGATTATATGATTAAATTCATTGAAAACAATTTGCATTTACGACCAAACTGGATAGGAGTAGATTATCTTCTGGTTAGGGTCAAACGTTAACCCCGAAAACAACTTCACCTGATTCTCAGAGTATTCTTCCCACTAGTTCAAATTTATTTTACTTGATATTCTTAAGGTAAATGAATGGCTGGATTCAACTGGTAGGTAAGGATTTCATCATTAATACTGTTTAAAACACAATATAATATGTATAATATCAAGAAATTTATGGCAGTTAATTTTTTTTTCATTCAATCTGGGTTCTAAACCCATTTAAAGATAAAACTTTTTTCTATGATAGTTATCCGGCGATATTTGGGTGTTGAGACTTTCTTCAGATTGATTAGAAATTCAAATCATCTAGTTAAAACTTCGTTTCACAAAGTTAAAAAATTACTGGGTTGAATTTATTCAATATACTTTTTACGCAGGAAAGCGAAAATGCATCTGTATCTCATGTTATTATTTTGTTGTCGAGATAGTCTTTTTCAATTTCTGAATATTCGTCATTGTCTGAAAGAAAAATTCTCTAAAAACCGCGGAACTCAAAAAATTAATCAAAATAATTCAGAGGAGGAGAGATCACATGTTCTGTGTGTATGGTAAAATCAAATATTAGGAGCAAAGAAATCTGAGAATGTAATCAGATACGCGTTAGCAGTAACTGATACTTTTTATATCAAATGGGGAGAGGCAAATAAAAATACTCTTCCGTTGTATGGTTAGTTGCCTAAGATTAAGAATACTCAAATCTAATTTGAGAGACGGTCTCTATAGGCAATCCGTAATAAAAGAACAATGAATGGTGAGTTGCTCACTCAATTGAGATAGGAGAAATAATTCGGAGTGCATACCTGTTAGGTGTTTGAATGAATCTCATTTTTGGTACACTCATGGGCGTAACGATAAGGGGGTATTGGGGATATAACCCTCTCATTGATAAGAAGGAATCAATAATTGGTAAGTTACAATTTGAAAAAAAGTTAAAAAAAATTGTAAGATTGTACTTTTTCAAAGATTGATACGTTGGCTGACAAAATATTTGAATACTTGCAGATATGATGATATGGCATGATATGATGATATGGTATGGTATGGTAAATATTCTTTGGGAGAAAAGAAAATATTGTGCAAACATTATAGTATTTCTACTTTCTTGATTTATTGGTTTATTATTGGAGTTTCAACACATTGTACTTTCAGAAATGACAGGATCAGATTACGCAACAATTAAACCTTGAAATCCCTTCCACCAATTTTTTGCGGGAATACTCACTTTAGTGGACAGAGTTAAATGCATAGACATAAAATAATGTTATTATATATCTATGGTTAAATAAAGGTTATTGATCGGTGTAGGAACCTGCAAAGAAATTGAATTGCTTGTGAATGGTGACAGCAGATGTCATTTGATGGGAATTATTGCGCAAGATCTACAATAGCACTTGATTTTGTTGTTCTTTTGTGGAATGGATAATGAAATATATTGACAGCAGTTTAGTTTGTATTTTATTGTTGATTGTTAATTTTATTTCCATGAATTGTTGTGTTTGTGTTAATATCAGATAGGCAATGATTACTTCATTTCTTATTGATCAAAATTTCAATTTTTGTAAAAAAAATTTTGTTCTGCAAAATTATCTGAAATGAATTCTTTTGAGATATTATTATCATTATCATTAAGTGAAAAATTGTTTTATTTTAGATAAAACTTTTCTTACGCCCCCGTATAATCAGCAGTTTGCCGATAGTTTCATTTTGCGTAAAACGCACTACCGTGAAGCATGTCGTAGAGATCGGTCCGCGTAGAGTGCCTTCAGCAGCTTCCTAACACATGCGCAGCTTTATCCTGAACGTAATTCATCAAATCCAACGTCTCAGCGCGCGAAGTATATATCTAATTATTCAATTTTTCTGTTTTTACATAATATGCACTGTCCCATTCAATTTGATATTTAACTTTCGATTCGTTGCGCAATTTATACACAATTTTTCTGAGATATACATCTCGTGTGAACTTCTCAGAGTATGTGTGAGATATTCCATGGAATGTTGTATGACACACCCCTGTATACTGGCTGCCAGTTATTGTATAATGTGCGATAATTGAAATTGAATTCTTCCTTTCGTTGGGTTTCCATATTTGAAAAAAATTTAGTATTGTTAATGTTATGTTCTTTGCGAAGATATATACAGGGTGTTTCCAAATTAGACGTGGACCTTGGAGGACATGTTACTATGTCTCAATTGCTGTCATTTGGGCCATATTTAGTGATAACCAAAAATCAACAGTTTATGAGATATTTGAGTTCTTGTGATTCTTGAAAGATTTCTCATCTTACTAAATTTATTGATTATAATTTTGGACACCGTTAGAATAGACGAAGTAGCGAGAAGATTGAAAGTAAATTTCAGGCGGAAAGTAACAATTGGAGAAATAAGGAATGGTGGAGCTTATTTCAGACATAATTTGTGAATACATTCTCTAATAAAATTTTGATTTTAATTGCAATAAAAAAATATTTAATGTAGGTATTACTTTCCTTTCTTTGCTTATTTCCCCTTTCAAATCAAAATCTGCTGAAACAAACCTAGTGCCTGCATTCTAACGGTACCTTTTAGAAAATAAAGAAGGAATTTGAATTTTTAAATGATTTTGTCATACATAAATTGTGGAATTCAAAAGTTGCAGGCAAATTTATATTATAAATTTACTATTCTTTTCTTTATGTATCAATTTTCAAATCACATTGATTCTTATTCAATATCTAATACAGCATAATTTTGCCTTTTTCATCTATATCATTACTTTTTATGATGAAACGTAGAAAACAATTGAAAAAAAAAATGAGACAAAAATTTTTTAAAAAACAAAAGAACTCAAATATCTTGGAAACTATATTGATTTACGGTTATTAAAAGATATGACTCAATCGACAGCAACACTCAACTGTTCATGAGTTAATGGGTTTCTTATGGAAAAAAGGTGAACATTTTTTTTAAATATTTCTGGAGAAAAAACCTTATTCATTCTATTTTTCATTAAGTAGGTACCTAACTACTTATATTTTTATATAATTTGTTAAATTCAGTAGGAGGCGATTGATAAATTTTTTTTCTGAAATCACAAACAAAAGTCAACTAAAAAATTTGGGTCACTAGTTTTAAAATGTAACTTAGATTTGACCTGATAAAACGCGCTGCAACTTTATCTTTCACCTACATACAAATCATACAAGTTGATGAAGAATAGCTTTTATCTAAGAAGATTAATTGAATAGGGGTTAGCATGAGATAAGAGTTGTGAAATGAGGAATGCTGGAATAGGTGGAAGGAAGAGGATAGAAAATAGGAAAGAGAGAGAATATACGGTGTGAATATCCTACTGCCACGTGCCTTCGTTCCCCCAAAATTCCGACACATTGAATGCAGTCGCCATCATGGCATTGCTTTGAAGGTTTGGTTTGAGGAAGTTCAACTTGACCTTCACTTGTAGGATTTGTCAATGATCTTCGAACTATGAATGATTATGAAAATTTCATGAAACGCTCTAGTTTACACAAGAAATTCAAATTTATTCCGAACAAAAATAAACGCATATAAATATTCAGATTTTCGACATCCAGATTTGTTAATATGAAGTTTTTATATTTCAATATTTTTGGACTAATTAATCTTTTTGAGAGCTCGTTCTCCCAACAGATTCACTATCATTTCGTCACCATGTCTGTAATTTTAGGATTTTGAGTCGGGATTGATCTCAAACGAAAAGGTTCGACTCATCCGTCCACAAAATCGATTATGTTCGGCCCATAGAGTAATATACATAGAGGGAGTACATAAACGCAATTTTTACATGTCCCCAACATGGTTATATTACGTTGTCGGATTGTGATATATTTTCAAATCCACAATTTTACTATATCGTTATGAATGTATATTATATTGAATGAAATATATTTATTTGTGTGATTCCCGATTAAATATGCAAATTTGAATATTTCGGATTCGATATTTTTCCTAGTTATCGAATTTATAATAAGGAGAATATTAATTATTTTCTGTATCTACCTGATGAAATCCAAGGTTTGGCAACTTTTACTCTCCTAGTGTCATCGGTTATTTCAAGTCGTTTGGCGCGCTTGAATTTCTGATATATTTAGGTAATTATTTCAATATAATAATAAAAATAATACTTCAGTAACAACAGTTGGCCGAGTTGAAATTTTGCGTGTATATACAAGGTGGTCTAGATTTTTGCTCAATAATTTTGACGTCGGATAGAACAAATCTTTTCATGAAAAAGAGTTCATATAAACATAATATATTCTAACAAGCTTCGTTTTAGAGATGCAGGGTGTTAAAATTTGAAAAAAAATCGGTTTTCACTTATAACTCAAGTATTAATTAATTCAGTGTTTATATTTTTAGGTATTGGAGTCTAGAAAATGAAATGTTTCGAATAAGGTAATTGTCTCCGACCAAGTGTTTGATTGTCTCAGTCTTTACTTGTCGGAAATTCATCTTGATGATTAAAAAGTAAAATAACTTATTTCCGCTTTATATATTTATTTTCACAACAATTGTTTCGTCATGATAACATGACTTCGTCAGGTGAGCATGGTAACTCCGACCAATATTATCCAGTGGCGTAGATATAGAGGTGCGATGATACTTTGATACGCTACGCCACTGTCTTTTCTTCAAGAAAATTCTTTCATTTCTGAAACCTACAGGGCTTCCCTAAAAAAAAGCTCTCTTGAATTTTTTTCATAGAATGTACCATTGTCGAGCGAGTACAAAGTAAACACTATCCACAGAAATCTACAAAAATTAATTTTTCAAATTTTACCATTCAAAAATTTGCCGTAGTGTTTTATAACGCTTTCAGATTGTATTCAATTGAACATTTCAAGAAGAACATTTGTCAGATACTCAAAACAATAAAAAATATTCTTTTCGAAATATTCAATCGAATCGAATTCCATCTGAAAGCTTTATAATACACTAATACTGTACGAGTGTTACTTCTTGATGGGATTTTTATGTTCTTCTTATTGCAAATCGTGTGAAATATAATGAGGGACCAAAATGCATGGAATATAATGAACAGAAAACAATAGCACAGAGCCTAACTTTCAATGCTTCAGAAATTCTCAACTTCATGGCCTTCCTATTATAGTCTCGCTAGCCAGCAGCATTGAAGCTTTTAGTTTGAATTTTGTAGGATACTTCCTAAAGATTTGAGTATGTAGGAACGGAATAAGTCAAAAATAAAAATGTACTTGAAATATTTGAATTTTATTCGGGGTTTAATATTCTGAATATACCTCAGGAATTAAAAAAAAAAAACGAATTGGTTATAGACTCACAAGAAGCTACAAGGTTGGTTTTAATCTTCATTTAATACAGCTTTCAGGAACAGATCGACGTATTACGCTTTTCCATCTAAAACATTCATTCATGATGGACCAGACCGGAGCAAAGAAAATGGAAAAACCTGCATTTGCAGCGATGCAATTTTATCGATCAATCCTTAGGAGCAATGGCCAAGACTGGCCTAGATAATGGAAATTCTGCCTCATGAGATCGGGCGACCTAGGTTAGCGTAAGATATAGCAGTGCTGCTCTATTTAGGGGTCATGATCCTTCTCCTCCTCTATCCCTCCAACATGTTAGAGGGGTAATGTCTTCATAAAACTTCATGTGACTGCGGGTGTTCAATTTAAATCTGGACAAAATGAGTGTATCTTGATCGTATTTCAAGATGTCCTGTTGATTAGCACGAATTTAGAAGTTAATGGAATTTGGCTTGAGGGGAATGATAAACTTGAAGCGAAAATTTGTACGAGATAGGGCAGTCATTCCTTAACTTTTATATTTGCTTGTTAATCATTTTGAGTATATACAAGCATTTCGAAAATGAAATGAGTTCTTAAGGATTTAATGCCATTTTAGTATATCTATAAACAGTAGTTACACACAGAAAAAACAATTTTTTCTTGAAAATTCGTCCTAATAATCACCATCCACAGTGATAGATCTATACCTTCAACTTCTCTTTTCAGTAGAAATATTCGTATTTGTTTTCGAAATATGCTTCAACCTCGACAAAATCTTCTTCATTATAGCCACATTTCTTTCTCAGGAGTACTTTATAAACGTTGTCAATGGATCAGAGAACACTTATCAATGCATTGCTTTGTTTGGACAGTATTTTTTCCCATCAAAATTTCGATTGTTCACGAAGCAAATGTAGGTTCACTAAATTTTCAATATCTTGATCAAAACTTTACTCTATGTTCTGAAGTTTTGACACGCCTCTTTTGATGCTTGGTTCGAGAAAAAGAAGTGGTATGGCCCTGTCGGTGGAATCTGTGCGCCAACTTCAGGCCTTATTGAGTGATGTGTTATGTAGTAATAATAGATCAACAATGTGTTTGAATGATATTAGTGTATCCATTTCAATATATTTCTGATGAGTCTTTATAAATAATTGTAATATTGTAGTCACCTTTGAAATATTTTCAATTCACTTACAACAGGTTTTGGAACAAAGATTTGAATGAGAAATGCTAATAAATAATTTATGATAATTATCACATTCGAAATTTATCATAATGAATAGTGGCCAGAATTAGTGAAAAGCGTTAAAGTGCATTTCATTTATGGTGCATTATTTATGACTATCCTGTATAATGAAATATGGTGTGGAGAGAGTTTTGGAGCATTCGCCATTTAGTATTTATTTGCACTTTTTGTAATTTTTTTGTAAATCAGAGAATTTGAGGAATGGTTATTTTTTCCACATACCTTTATGGTTTTGTTAAAAAATTTCCATTGTAATTTTCTGTAAGAAATATCCTTGAGGACAAATTACTTTTAGTATGTTATAATTCAATAGGTTTGTTTTCTGTTAAACGTATTTTAATTGGTATAAATAGTTTAGCAAAAAAGGAGCGTTTCAATTGAATATTGATTGTATACAGTGTGTCCCAAATTCGATGCTCACTGAAAGAACTATAGAAAGTAGAGAAAAATCTTCAAGGACCCCCGAACACTTTTTTTTCAAAATGGTAACATATCAGAAAATAGATCATAGATATCTTGATTCGTTATCGAGTTACTGGGCGTTTCTGAGAAATTACTGTTTCAAAAATTTCGCTTTATCTTGGTTTGGTGAAGGGAAAACATTTTTTAATCGCTCAGGAAATCATTCAAACCATAGAAAATTGAAAAAGAAAAACAATATTTAAAATACATGAGATTCTATCGGATTGAAATTATTCATGCATCTTCAGAATAACTATTCCAAGCTTAGTACAAAATTTAGTGTTAATAGCGTGGCCAGAACCATAGAAAATTCAAGCAAAATATTGAAAAAAATAAAAAAAGCACTGACGTGATGCCAGGTTCTTTTAAAAGTTTGTTCATTCATGCGCCAATTGCGCCCTTGAAGAACGCATACATTTCTGTGGTCTCCAACTCCGCACAATTGGCGCATGTTTGTCCATTCATTAATTAAGGTAGCATTTATGTGCATTATTTTTTCTATTCCAAAATGAATAAACATCCCCATATTATTATTATTATTATTATGAATGAACGAGCGCTCAAAAGCTTCTGCTTTCACGTCAATGTCTTTCCCATTTTTTTTTCAATAATTAAGTATAAGGAGATGTTTGAAGAAACGCATTTTACAATCAGCATAATTTTAAGCTCTAGTCTTAGATTAATTTTGTTTCACTAATAGAAATTGAACAGGGCGATACACCTCGAAAATAGGTTTTCAGACCTCTACAACTTCCGGTTATACCAGTAACAGACTACTACTTCCTTATTTCCAATGTCAAATCCAGTAAATGATTGCATCATTAGATAACTTGTTTGATGACAATTTTAGCAATATGTATACCATAGCCCATAAGTTACGCAAAAATTCAATGGTTCCTGAGTTGATGGGATTCTTATGAGAAAAATTGCTCGCGACGGGGATTCACTTTTTTTTAAATATTTCTGCAGAAAAATTTTCGAAAAAACCTTTTAAATATTCTATCCTGACGATACTTATGTAGTATTAGAAGACTGTTGTAGAGGTTTGAAAATATTTTAGGGAGAAAGATCTTTATCTCAAACCCCAAATTTTCAACACAAAATGATGATTGGTTTTCCATAAACGTCTAGCTGTGAATCACCCTGTATTTTTACATAATAGTTTTTGTGGAGAGTTTTCTTCTTGTACTGAAAAATTGTAAAATGTTTGGATAAATGAATAAATTAATAAATATGATAGAAAATTATCAGCTGAATTTTTCTTTCAAAAAAACTTTGAAGTTTTCAGGTAACGCGCTCTCTAGAGACCAGAGAATATTTACCATTCCCCTATTTTCCTCATCGAAGCATTAGAGTCCCGCGCAAGCAGCCTTTTCCCTCAAGTTCAAGGCGGAAAATCGGGACACCCAAAATAGCATCCTGTAAAACCGAATATGGACAGTCTGGCCTATTAATAAACACGAATAAAATAATAAAAATCTCCTTTTTCGAAGTAAATACGTGTTGTACATGTCATGTGGAAGCGGAAACAAGATGCAGTAAGCGCGCGGCGAATTTCTCCTAACCCCGTACCCCCCCCCCCCACTTTCGATGTGTAAGCTACAGGTCATTCAACTCTCTCAGTCCCGGCGAACAGCTAGCAGCAACGTACCAACGTTTATCAAACGGCGCTCTGCACATCGCGTTCAAATCGTATTTCACTACCGATGAAAAAATTAAAAAACGAAATTTTCCAACCCGGAAAATTTGGGAAAAACTCCGCCCGGTGAAAAACCCCAACGCAAGTGACCTGTGTGCCCGGTGTGCTGTGAGTTTTCCCGGACAGAAATATATACATGTAGGGAAACCCGATGTCCACGTGTGGCACCTTTAGGTGGGTCAAAGTTCCTGTTGTCTTCTATGAAGACGTTCCGGCTAGTTTTTGGTTAATTTTTGATTGTTGTTGCAGTGATTGCGTGAAAATCCCGAAGGGGTACCTTGTTCCAGCGCGGTGCCTTCGTAAGGATTCTCCCAAAATATGTAGGTGAGTGATTTCGTTTACTTTAGATAATTTTCCTTTCTACGTAGGAATTTCATCGGATAAAAGTAAAAATAATGTTGAAATCGTGTGGTGGAAGCCTTCAAGTCGCTGCTTTTCAGTCGATTGTGTACGAGCGCTGCTGGGAGGTCAATGAACCCGCTTAATGTAGGTCAGTAATAGTGGGCGTCACAAGTCTTGCGCGTTCATCGGCACTCTAGATACGAATATTTATTTTGCGATCCTTTCGAGATCTTTCTTTATCACCTCCCCTATTTTTGCCCCGTTCGGCTTTAAACGCCACTGAGGTGGAGGACCCGTGGGTCAATTGTTTGGGCACGAAAGCCGGTTTTCAATTTCAATGGCTCCTTGATTATTGCGAAACGCACCAAGATCAAGTTTTCTCGGTTTTGTTTCAGCGCGCTTGTTTCAGCGGGCCCAAATGGGTGTAATATTCGAATTGGTAATTATTTAGAGAAACACATTACGCTCTGAACAATATTTTTTGTAGCTAATTCGTTCATTCTGTCACTTCTTTTAGAACAAAATCGTGCGAGAATATCGCAAATTCCCACAAATTTCATGGTTATATTTTATTAGTATATGTTGGTACTCGGAACTCTCCTACCACTGATTTATCTATTATCTGTCAAATTTGTGATACAAAAACTGTTCTACCAACCCACATTTCTCAATGCAAAAATCACTAAACGATATTCATGGAAATATTCCATTAATGTCAATGAAAATTCAGTGATTTAGAGAAAATATTGTGTAATAGATAGATAGATAGATAGAGAGATAGATAGATATATTTATTTCAATAATTGAAAACAACTTCATGTTACAAAAATGAAACAAGTCAAATTACCCTCAGCTAACTACAAAAATTAGAAAATTCTTCAATATCATAAGGTTCATAGTCGTATAGAAGGCTCATTCTACCACTCGTTCATTCAAAAACGGCGCGTTTTTGAATTTTGAACTCGTGGAAGAATATCAATGTCTTCTGCACTTGTATTATAAATAACACATATTTCATTTCTATATTTCTTTAATGAAATTAACAAGCACTCAATTTGAAATTACACTGAAAAATTTGAAAGTTTTTTTCTTAACAAATAGCCTCAAGCCAGGTTGAAATTTATTATTTAGATTAGAATTGGGAATTTGGGAAAATTCTCACAAACAAATTTTCCGGTTCAGTTTGAAGTTCGAGTAATTTGTGAGACTCCAAGCAGTCCAATTCTCTTCTACAATTTTCGTAGGTACATTGAATTTTTCAACCACATCAATCTATCAATAAACATCTAAGATTGTTTTTTTTGTTATTCTTAGTTATATCTTACTCTAAATATGATATTTACCTTCAAATTTTGTGGTATAAAACGATTGTGTTCGACTCAATGATGAAGAATTCGAGGTTAAAAGCGATTCTGGCCGGCCGTGTAGGTACTGGTTAACCAGCGAATGTAATCTGCTAGAGACTTGATATTTTCGGGGTAGATTCAAGGTCCTAATATTTCGTGAATGAGTATATGTAATCCGTTTAGTGGTTCCGGAGTTGGATATGACATGTTGTTTTCTCGATAATTGAAAAATACTAATCCTACCAAACTGAAATTTAGAAACTAGTTGCGTAATAGTCGAAGGAATGATCATGTGGAATATAATGAGGATTTTTTCTGTAAAATGTCAATATTTCATAATATATTCCTCAGATTCTACTGAAATTTCGTGCGAATGAAAAGTTCATCCATAAAAAGAGTTACCCAATGATTTAGTTTCAAATCTTTCATACGAGAAAAAATAGTCAACTTTTTCTGATTGATCACAGATTATTTTTTGTAAAAAGAACTACATACATAGTTTGTTTTCAAATGCCAAGATGCAAAAAGGATCGAGTTCACTACAAACTTGAATAGTTATTTATGATAGGTACAAGTGCAGAAGGCAATTATATTCTTCCACGAGTTCAAAATCCAAAAACGAGTCATGCAGAGGCTAGATTTTGAATGAACGAATGGTAGAATGAGCCTTATGTACGAGTATCACACAATATTTTCTCTAATTCTGTGGTTATTCCGTTCATTCTTCCACATCTTGTAGAACAAAATCGTGCGACAATATATCAGAAACGGACAGTTTTCATGGTTATATTTTATTATTCTATGTTGGTACTCCGAACTTTCCGCCACGGCTTTATCTGTCAATTCATCAATTTGCCTTGAAGAAATCAGT
This sequence comes from Harmonia axyridis, assembly GCF_914767665.1. Classification (NCBI taxonomy): domain Eukaryota; kingdom Metazoa; phylum Arthropoda; class Insecta; order Coleoptera; family Coccinellidae; genus Harmonia; species Harmonia axyridis. Next base: position 12,319,173 of record NC_059503.1, read on the forward strand.
TCTGCCAACCAATATTTTTCAATGCAAAAATCACTAAAATATATTTATGGAAATATTTCATTAATTTCAATGAAAATGCAATGAATTAGAGAAAATAATGTATAATACTCGTACAGAAGGCTCATTCTACCACTCGTTCATTCCAAAACTCGCCACTTCGTGGCTCGTTTTTGAATTTTGAACTCGTGGAAGAATATCAATGCCTTCTGCACTTGTATTATAAATAACTATTCTCTAATTCACTAAATTTTTATTGAAATTAATGGAATATATCCATAAAAATCGTTTACTGATTTTTGCATTGAAAAAATGTGGGTTTTGCAGAAAAGTTTTCTGTATCACAACTTTGACAGATAACAGATAAATCCGTGGCAGAAAAGTTCCGAGTACCAACATATAATAACAAAATAAAACCATGAAATCTTTACGAATTTGCGATATTCTCGCACGATTTTGTTCTACAAGATGTGGCAGAATGAACGGTTTAGCCACTGAATAAGAGAAAAAGTTTTACGCAATAATTCAGCTATGAAGCTTTAACACGAGAAAAAAATAGTCAAATTTTCTTCATCTGACATCCCTGTGAATCACAGAATATCTTTTGGGGAAAGAACTGATTTGCTTAAAAACAGATAGGAATTTTTGTATAGTGCCGAGTTCATAGCATACTTAAAAGAATATTTAATAGACGAATTTGAATGAGGAACATCTTCAGATGATTTGTCGCCGACATAAAATAATGGAATTCATCGAAAAGGAAAAAATTGATCCTTCTTAGCATGCATTTATTTTTCTTATATACATAGTCTTTTCCTCCAAAAAAAAAATCCCAAAAACTTGATAAGCGACTCGTCACATTGTATTTCATTTTAACGCTTCGAAGGATCATGCGACATTCCCCGAAAAAATCGTTTAAATCCGAATTAGAACAAGCCCGCAAAAGCTCCAGACTCTCATTCTGTAGTCGATTAGTGTCAGGTGACACTTATGCATTAGTATGATTGGGTTATTTCCAGTAGTTCGTTTGGGAAGAAGACATTCAGAGAACGTTCGGTATGGTGCCCGTTTTAGAACTCATGCAGCTAGAAATGGGTCAGTGGAAAATGAGAGAGAGCTACGGGTACGTTCAACCCTACCTAGTTTCCTGCTTCCATTCTCTCGACGTGTATAGTTTTTAGGGAGGCGTTCATACTGGAGTGGAATTCACAGGGATTTGTACTTGGGTAGTTTTCTTGCTTCGGGTTTAGAATTCGTTGAAATAATGGTGGAATTGAGAACTTTGTATTTGAATTATTCAAATAATCGAGTTTTAATTTAGTTTCAATTGAACAAGAATGAAAATCCAATTATAAAAGAATATATTTTGAAAACTTATATACTGCCTAATCTTAGCAGAACTCAAATGCTGGATTAGAAAAAGTCAAGAAAAGATTAGAAGTCAATGTAACACATTGTGCATATGATATAATATTATCAAAGCTTAGGATGTAAAATTAGTCTATTAGTCATTTCCTGGTTGTTTCTTCTTTATGAAGATATTTGTTTTTCAACATTTCAGACTATGCCTTTATAACCACACTGAAATTGTTAGTAGTTTCCCAGAAATCTCTTCAAAATTCTTGCTTGACCCCTTGTAACTTTTTTGAAATGATGTTTTATTAAAAAAGAGTTGGAAATATATAAGGTGATTCTCCTCGATGGACTATTAGACGTTTATGGAAAACTGATCATTATTCTTTGCTGAAAATTTGCATGTTAGGGTTTGAAACAATGATTTTTCTCCCCAAGATATTTTCAGATCTCTGCAACTTCCGATTTTACCGGAAACTGACTATTACTTTCTTATTTCAAATAATAATAAATACATATATTTTTTTTCTCATTTTCATTTTTCCTCATTTAAAGCTCTTCCTTGATAACCCTTGAAGTATTCATTTTAGGTAGAATTGACTGAAATAATAGAAAATATTGATTCTAATCTAAAAATCTTGGGTTTTGATGAATTTGAGTTGTCCAATCAAATATCTTGGAAACAGTCGTTTTTCGATTATAAATAAATAGGGCTCAATCGAAAGCAAATGATTGATACTAACTCCTCCTTCAAGGTTCACGTCCAATTTGGAAACACCCTGTATATTAATGCAGTTCTTTAGTCTTTATGTCTATTTTTCTCATTGTTCAAAATAATGTTCTCTCTATGTACTATCAAGATTTGAACTCAGAATTCGAATCATCTTAATTTTTTTCTTTGTGCTCCATTTTATCAATATGAGAATGAATGAGAACAATAAAAAGTTACAATAGAGTGGAAAATGTGAAAAAATCATTGTCAAATGTGATCCTCTTTATTTCTGATCAGAAAGGAGTCTATTTTTGAAAATTAAAAACAATAATTGAAGCACTTCAGAAAAAAAAAAATTCACTGTCAGTAATTGTATCGTTTGAATTATTTCACAATAGATGTAACTGACAAGGCTTAAGCGGTAATAGATGAAGGTGTGCTCAATCGTTGAGAACTTTCTCTTTTAATGAGAAAATAACAAGACATCGAAAGTTACCTCAACATGACAGTAATTGTACCTCCTTGTAATTGTACCTCCTTGTATTGATGATCTTCCATGCTATGCTTTATATTACTGGCATGCAGTCTAGAAAACGGTAAAACATCTGAAATATAATGCCAATTTTTTTTTATTTAAATACTGAGCAATTCACCATGAATACCTATTAGGAGTTTATGGAAACCTGGTCACAATTTTGTGTTGAAAATTTGCATGTTGGAGTTTGAGACAATAATCTTTCCCCCTAAAATATAGGTTCTAATTCGAAAATCTTGAGTTTTGATGAATTTGAGTTGTCCATGTTCGTGATCTTCTTATAAACACCCTGTACATTTTTGGTCCAAACTTCAAACAGTCTTATAATACTACGTATTTGAAGAATTGAAAATGAAAAAGGTTTCTTCGAAAAAAAATTTTCTGCAGAAATATCCAGAAAATGTGAGTCCCCGTCGCCACCATTTTTGTCATAAGAATCTCATTAACTCATGAACCATTGAGTTTTTACCCAAAGTAAAGCATATTGCTGAAATTGTCATAAAAAAGCTATCTAATGATGCAATAATATACTGGGTGTGCCATTTGAAATAAGGAAGTAGTAGTATGTTTCCGGTATAACTAGAAGTTGTAGAAATCTGAAAATATTTTAGGGAAAAAAATCATTGTCTCAAACCCCAACATGCAAATTTTCAGCACAAAAATATGATTAGTTTTCCATAATCGTCTAAAAAGCCATTGCGGTGAATCACCCTGTATAGTCTGTGACATGAAGATGCAACACCAAAAAGGCGTTTAAATTTTTTGACCAAACTTCATTAAACAATTTTATTCAATTGAAATTTCTGAAATATTGGAATTTGAAATCAAATTTATACTTCTCCGGAATTTTCTGAAATTCAATATGAATAAGATTAATGAATAGCTCTATTTCAACTGTTTCCCTCAATCAATCAAGTGTTGAAGTCATGGTTATAATTATTTTCTAATTAAGTTTAATATCTCTAATAACACATAACGTTGAAAATACAAATTATTCGAAAGTCCTCGTAATACTAATCATATTATTATATTTTATTCTAGAATTTGGGAGGAATAAATCAAGAATAAATAAAGGTGTAAAAATAAATTTTTATTCGTAACGTATCTCCCCAGATGAACTTGTAATGGTATCATTCATTGTCGCTCTCAATTAATGAGGAATTTATCTCATTGTGGTTAGCAACTTTTGGGGCCACCGTATATCACAATCGGAACACATTATGTCATTTAACGAAATATAGCTCAAGTTCAACGAACTTGACAATAAAAACGGTTTAATTGACAAATAAAACATCCTCTGAATTGGGCTATTTTTCGTGTTTTCCTACCACTCGACCAGTTTGAGGTGAAGGCACTTGAATTCGTGTATTGACATTTTCGAGAATGATATTCTTATCTGGTCTACTTTGGTTGGAAAATAATGGGAAACATTGTTTTCATTGATAAGTCAACGATAATATTCATTATTTGATTGGGAGAAAACGGTTATGTAAATTGTTTTGTACATGAAATGGAGTCGAATAGCCTGTGTGAATAGATTACAGCGCGAATATAATTTTGAATTTATACACTGCGAACTGTAAACAATGGCCTCTAACTTGATGGAAATTGTTCAAAGGAGATATTTTTATATTTATGGCTGTTAATTATCCTATAAACCTTTTGATATATTAGAATAATGGAAATATTTAATTCTTTTCCTGTTTTATCAAACAATTGTCGATGATGCACTTTTGGAATCACTCGAAAAAAATCTAGTTGAGCTTTTTTTAAAAGCGATTTTGATGTGTGGATTTTGTGCAATTTAAATTACCAACAGGTATAAACCACCTTATCAGCGAATGTAATGGATTTCCAAGGTTATTTGAAGAACTTAAAACTTATCTTTCGTGAAAATTCATTCAAAACTCAATATTTATTGAGCACCTTTTGCTGGAGTTTCCGAGACAGTATCATTAGACACCATCAGAGCTACATTCTCAAATTTTTGTGTATTCTTCTCGAGTTACAGAGCGTTTCTTGAAAAACGACTTTCAAATATTTCGTTATATCTATGATCCGTTATGAGTATCATATGAATCATAAAAAATGCTGAAAAACTTTGTGGAATTTTTCGAATATGTCGAACAGAAATCAAGATAATATAGCGACATATTTGAAACAGTTATTTTTCAGAAACGCCCTGTAACTCGGAAACGAATCAAAATTTCTATGATCTGCTTTCTGATACCTATCTTATTATTTTGAAAAAAGAGGTCGGGGGTTTTTGAAGATTTTTCTTCCAAGTCTCATAGTTCTTGAGATGCTTTCAGTGAGCATCGAATTTGGGTTATACTGTACAATCTATTTCATTGAATAATGACAAAAAAACAATAACATTACAATACTCTGTATAAAATTTTCATTGTATACAACTTTTTGACAAATTTCATGATAATGGTCTCCCCTCTCAATGTATTACCGTGTGCATATCAAAAACTAATCATAGCAAAGCCAATACTCTTCGACGTTATAATAGTGTACTCGAACAAAGAGTTATGAGAAGAAATTAGAAAATTCCAAGGACGACCTTTTCAATTACAGGGTAAATTATGAACTAAAGGAATTTCATTTTGGATAATAATAATAATAATTGACTCACCTCGTATGCAACAAAAATTTTTATTAAAAATCAGTTATTATCTTATGGGGTGCAATATTTATCAAGCAAAAAGTGTTCTATTCAAGCTGTTTTCCTACGAGAAATGTTGCTTTAAAGAAATGCCATTTTCCAACTTGGACACCCTGCATCTCGAAAACTAGTAGTATGATTGGGTTGGACCAATAGACTTTTTTACTTAGGAGGTTATATTCAGTTATAATATCACAGCATAAACAATATTCGATTATACACCGATTCTCTCGAGCTGCGCTCTCGTGATGTTTCGCGAACTATGTCGAGTGAATAGATTAGTATAATCGAAATATATTGTCTATGCTCGAGTGGTATTCGTTACGATTATATAACGAATAATTTCAATAACTACAACCAAAGCACTGCATTTTGATAATTCAATGACATTTCACTGAGTTGAGTCCGTGACAGGAGAGTTGCCAATACCAACATATAATAATTAAATATAACCATATGTGAAACTGAGATATTCCCTCACGATTTTGTTTTACATGTTATGACAGAATGAAAGGATTTGCCACAGAATAAGAGAAATATTTGTCTGTATTCTAAGTTATAGCAATTTCTACTGAAAAGTATCCTAACAAATAGCTGCATTAGAAGTGTTATTAACTGAAAACTGAGCGGGAAATCAGACATTATTAATAAACGACTATTGTTATACCGAGAACGGGGACATATTTTAGTATCGAATAAAACACAAGTAGAAACTAGGTTTATTACTAAGTTTTACGAAATATACGAGTTTTTAGCTATCGCTTTGACGAATTCAATTTCAAGTAACCTCAATTGCGTGGATGCAATATCGCATTTAATTGAAAGCTATAAAAGATGTTTCCCGCATGCGAAGAGGCAATTATATGATGTTGTAACGGACTGCAGGCCATCTAATAGTGCAAAAGTGCATGTGTTATGTCAACTAGCCTTTACGTAACCGGGAAGTGCGGTTTAGTTAGCGTAAAATAATGCAGTTTGCCACTTTCACCGTTTCACTATTTCGCACAACTGCATCTAGCATTCCGATAGGTGGCAATACCTACCGACGTTTGGACTTTGGATAATATTTTGGGTGAAATGTCAGAACATAGATGAATAGTTATTTATAATACAAGTGCAGAAGGCATTGATATTCTTCCACGAGTTCAAAATTCAAAAACGAGCCACGAAGTGGCGAGTTTTTGAATGAACGAGTTAGAGTTAGACTTCTGTACGAGTATTATTCATTATTTTCTCTAATTCATTGCATTTTTGTTGAAATTAATGAAATATTTCCATAAATATTATTTAGTGATTTTTGCATTGAAAAATGTTGGTTGGCAGAACTTATTTCTTTAAGGCAAATTGATGAATTGACAGATAAAGCCGTGGCGGAAAGTTCGGAGTACCAACATATAATAATAAAATATAACCATGAGAACTGTGCGTTTCTGATATATTCTTGCACGATTTTATTCTACAAGATGTGGAAGAATGAACGGAATAACCACAGAATTAGAGAATAGTTATTTATAATACAAGTGCAGAAGGCATTGATATTCTTCCACGAGTTCAATATTCAAAAACGAGCCACGAAGTGGCGAGATTTGGAATGAACGAGTGGTAGAATGAGCCTTCTGTACGAGTATTATACATTATTTTCTCTAATTCATTGCATTTTCATTGAAATTAATGAAATATTTCCATAAATATTTTAGTGATATTCGCATTGAAAAATGTTGGTTGGCAGAACTGATTTCTTTAAGGAAAATTGATGAATTGACAGATAAAGCCGTGGCGGAAAGTTCGGAGTACCAACATAGAATAATAAAATATAACCATGAAAACTGTGCGTTTCTGATATATTCTCGCACGATTTTGTTCTACAAGATGTGGAAGAATGAACGGAATGACCACAGAATTAGAGAAATTTTTTTTATACAACTGCTATGGAAAGTAGCTTATTCTTCATAGAATACTCAACTTCAAAACTATGAATTGCTAACACTGTGAGAAATAATATTCCACACGGCACTTTGCCCACACCTCGCTTGGTAGACCAATGAAATTGGGCTTTTGAGTCGTTTCTATGGAAACGCAATAAATTAGCACATTAGCACGAGCCTGAAAGGCGAGTGCCGCCAACACACGAGCGAGAAAAGGACTTTCTCCACATAATGCACACTATACTTTTCCTACAACTGCACAAATTTCAATAATTCAAGTAATGGACTTGATTCAAATCAAAATGGCCTTCGTTGACAGTATGTGCTAATTTATTGCATTTCCATAGAAACGACTCAAAAGCCCAATTTCATTGGTCTACCAAGCGAGGTGTGGGCAAAGTGGCGTGGGGAATAATATTTCCCACAGTACGAGCAATACATTGTTTTGAAATTGAGTAAGCTCTGAAGAATACGCTACTTTCCATAGCAGTTGTAGGAAAAAGCTTTTTTCCGCAAATGTCAAATAAGTTTTCCTACTACTACTATGAAAGTTGCGTATTTTTCATAGCTTACTGAATTTTAGAACTATGTATCGCTCATACTGTGAGAAATATTATTCCTCACGGAACTTTGCCCACATCTCGCTTGATAGACCAATAAAATTGGGCTTTTAAAAGTCGTTTCTATGGAAACGCAAGAAATGCATAGGTACTGTTAAAGTAACTTAATAATTGCAATACCATAGTCGATATTACGCGGGTGGTAAGGCAAGTGTCGACATCCTATTGAAATCATTTTTCATCGGGGATAATTGAAGCGCAATAACTGCTTCATCATAACATAACACGGAATGCAATTTTTTTTAAGGTTCCAATGCATGCAGTTATTCTTTACCGAAAAAAGCCTCTAACTATTGACGATAAGAAAATCCTCCATGAAATAAAATAAAGATTTAGCGCTTAAGTCAATAATGCTCTCTTTACTGGATTTACTTGGTATGTTGGGAAGCAACTACTTAAGCTGTTCAGCAAATACCATAAAATCTTAAATCTAGATGCAATGAACTTTTTGGAGTATGTAAGTATTGGATCAGTTGGTGACAATCACCGATAAGACTGCTCAGAATTAGTAGGATCCACTTTTCGTAGCAAGGTAATAACCGATTAAAAAAAAATTCATTTTGATAACGTCAGGAACAAATGATTCAACTTATTATCATATCTCATCTTGAGTTGAACTTGTTCACTTTGACTTCAAATTCTCCCAAAATTTGCATGCATTCATTGAAAGAGTAATATATATATATAATAAGAACGAAAGTAAATGAGCATATAAAAAGGTGATTTCAATTCATAACGGAAAAGATATTCAAGACAATCTTTGTCAGAATACCGCTTGAACTTTCTGGTAACCTGATACATCGTCAACATCTGTCGACAAAAAGGAAAGTAGAAGATAGTTTTTCAACTTTGAAGCGAAGTAGTTTATAAGATTCTTCGTCCTTGAACTAACTGAAGATCATTGGTGTGTAGGATGTTCCCTATAAGCGAAAGTGATTTGATAGAAAATTAGTGAGGCGAAAAGAAGAATAATTATCCATTCGATTACTTTCATAAAAAACAATCTGAATAATGTCCAAGTAAAAGCTTCTCTGAAAATCTTCGTAATTTGACACAAAACTAGGTATTATCTGATTTTGATTGATTTATAGATCGAACAATGTAAAAAAAAATATTTGTTGTAAAATCATCCATCGTATATAATTATTTTTGGTATTTCTTGAGTGTCTTTGAGACGTATCCAAATTTTGGTTTGCAGTCCTTGTTATCCCATTCCCCAGAATGTGATGCAAGAGGTTGTCTCTTAACTTGTTAGATCATTCTATTTATAGAGTCCAATTCCTTCCTGAGACCTTAAACACGTCACAATAACCGTGAAAAATGTGTAGAAGAGGCAGGTTCGTTTTAAATAGATATCCCTGAAACTGGAACACGAATATCTGAATCTGAAAGCATACAACATTTTCAGATTCAGACAATTTTCCAGTTTTACCTCAGCAACATTCTAACTATGACATATTTGATCAAGGAGATCAGTACAAAAACAAAAAAAAAACAATCGTAGTAAAACAAAAAAAATTACTAATAAAAAATTGAGATTAGTTATGGTGACCAGTATTCGAGCACTTCACGTTTTATTATCAAATTTCATTTGACCATGGCCAATACACTTCAATACAAATTATATAAGTTTGAATATAAAATTGGAAGCACCGAATCTATAAAACTGAAATTTTATGATGTTGCGATAAAATTCATTTTTCCAGCTGCTTTATTTTATCTTATTTGAAATGAGAAATTAGATACGTATTCTAGATAAAGGTGTGGCAAAACTGTCCACTGAAAATGTTTTAGAAAAAGAGTTCCCTTCTGCCCAAAACACCTCTAGTTCTCCAAATAATTGTAATAGACTAAGTTAAAAAGGAACTGATATATACATGGTGAGTTATGAAGTTGTACATTATATTTAGATTCCTCTGAGCAAATAAAACACTTTTTTTCTTTACTATTTCCCCAGATTCGGCTCAGTTGAAAATTTCCAAAAAAAAATTGTTTTTCTTTCGTAGCTTTTATATGATTATTCAGGATGAAATCAGTTTTAGTGTGAAGTTTTCTATGCCTAAGAGACATAGTTTCCAAAATAATTTTCAGTTTCCTTTGAATATTTCACAGTTTTTTATAAGTAGAAGACATATTCTTCTGCTTTTATTGGTTTCCAAGTTGTAGTCATGTATAAAATTAGTATAAAGAAAGCAATAAGAGATAATCTGAGTTCAATATTCGAATATTTAATAATATTTTATCCTAAATCGATTTCCATAATTCTATACATTTTTGAATAGCTTCTCTTACTGTCCCTCAATGAAAATTTATGTATTCCTAAATATTTTACTTCGATGCAACGTATAAAATAGAGACTGGCTTGTTGGTTTAAAACTCAATTACAGTCGTTTGAGCAGATGAATTTTATATAAAAAATTTATAATAATATGTAAAATCAGCAACGCATAAAAAAATAATAAATATTCATAGAAACATTGATTGAGTTCTGTGTTATTTTGGTGGTGTAAACATCGAAAGGATAGGAGTACATTTGTCCACTGTGAAACCATTAAATAATTATAACTTTTATCTTAGCTGAATATGGAAAAATGAGAGCAATTTCTGCTTAAATTTAATTTACAACATTAATTATTACCCTGTATAATCTAATTTTCGATTATGTCTCTATGCGGTGCAAATTATTCTATTTAGTCATTAAACGCTGTGTAACAATTTCCGAGAAAATCAGAATTTAAAATTCGGGCGAAAAATTCTCGTTCCAAAATGTTTCACGATAAAAATAACAAACCAAAGTGATCAACTTTTGGAGCGCGCCTCGTACATTCCGTTTTGCGTTTTCCTCCCACCGTGAACGTGGGCTGACACATCACAAACTACGGCACGGTGCTAGGTTCCTTGCACGCTGCCGGAGGTCAATGTACGTCCTCAAAACACGGCCGTGGAGGGTTTCGCTCCGCTCTCTGTTAGACAGGATTCCGTTAGTGGTGCTGGTGTTACGTTTTTTCTAACGGAACACGGAATTCCGTCGACGGGAACAGATGAATGCCCCCTTCATTCATGGAGCATCGAGACGGTCCCCGAATTTGCAATTTGGATGAATTTAATTCGCGTACGGTTACTACGGTTTGGTGGGTCCTGGAATCTGATTGCATCACAACTGTTTATGAATTTCTATCTGTCTCTAAAGTTGAATTTCGGGGATTGCAAATTTTTGGTCCATCGAGCCGGAATATGAATTCTGTGGTCGATAATAAATTCAGTATTTGTATCGATGATAAATCAGTTTATAGGGTTTGGAACTGAGGGATATTTGAACTTAGGAATACACAATCAATTGAATTTTCTCTCCAAAATTAGTAGGAGATTGAAATAAAAAAATATTTTAAAATGAAATTTTTTCTATATGTCATTGCATATTTTCATTTTAGCGTTTGCATGTCTAATAGATCTGCATAGTTGAATATCAACAAATAAAAATTTATTTAAATTTTTTCCTTTCAAAATCAATTTAGGTGTACCTTTACAGGGTCCTGCACAGAGTGGTGGTATTCCATATTTCCTGTTGGAAAAGAGATGGGAATCTTATTTTTTGAGCGGTATTCTTATTGATCGAGCACTACGCAATAAAAATATTTTCGATGACACAGGGACAGGGTGTTCCGTTTATATTCTGTAGATTCCAAACTTTATTTGCTCAATGATAATAATTTTTCGTCACATCGGTTTCTACATGAAAATATTGATGGTTTACGAGATATTTAACAGCTTTCTTAATTGTGTAAATGAGAATTTGCAGAATTTTCCTTATTTCTAATGGACCATCTCGTATATTATCGATTCATAAGATACACAAACGGATGTTTTACAAATTTTATTCATATGGTGAAATCCACTAGTTTTCTTGAACAAGCTGTTTTCACTTTTATACTTATTTTAGGAAAACACATATCGACATTATCAGAAAAAGATTTATTTTGCGCTCATTCTCATTGGTCTTTTCGAATGGAATTCTTTTTCAAAAGTGGTTCAGTGAAATTATGTGGAAGAAATAGATATGAATATTTACCATTTTTCGAAAAAAAAAAGTTGTGTGAAGGTGAATGAATTTCACCACATTGTAGAACCTTTGTTTGCGCATCTTATGAATCGATAAAATTCAGGGTGTTAAATTTGAAATAGGGAAAATTTGACGAGCTGTTTTATACCCTGATGTATATCACTGGTTCATTTCAGATAATGCTATTCGATAGAATTTCTCACACCTAAAATTTCAACTGAAATAAATTCGAAAAAGACTCACCATAAATTGTTAATATTAAATATTCCAAGTGATTAACTCATATTGAAAAAAACATTTTTAAATATTTTGGGACCCTTCCAGGAAAAATTGAAAACCCTAGTTGAGCAAAAAGATTTTCCTCACTTAGTTCTCAAGTAATAATATAACTCTATAAAAAGTTTAATTTCTATCTCTTCCGCAACTAGAGATACGAAACACCACGACACTGCTGCTTTATATGCGTATTTGGATACCTAAATTGTTTGAAATATTCATATATTTGAAAGAATTAAAATTTTTTTGTTTTTTGGAGAGCAGATATATAACTCGATTTCTAAATTGATTGTATTCGAAGATTTCAGGAAAATTCAAATTATGTTTTCTACAATGCTTATGGAAAGTTATGTTGATCAATAACGAACTGAAAATGTATACCAGCACCTTCGCCATTTAGCTACAAATCAATCTATATTCTATAATGTGTAAGAACAAGATATTCAATACGATATTCTGACTCGGTAATCGATTACTTCGCTAATTTCCTTTTATGAAAATTTAAAATGTTGAAAAAACCATAGAAACTAAGTGCTCAAATACTAATCGAATACCTAGATTTTGCAAAACGACCAAATAAAGTGAAAGGACCAAGATAAATTAATACTCAAATTTTCATCAGTTCATTTCATGAAACAAGAACGTTTTCTCAAATGATATTTTGAACTCTCGTTCAATGTTCGTGAATGGACAAAATCTGACTAGGCGTTCCGTAAATAAGGCCATGCATAAGGTTGTTCTCTTGCTAATTTCAAAATCGAAGATTCACTCAATATTTTCTTGACCCCAGAACCGAGTTGAGATTTCGGTTGTTGACATACAATATACGATATACGTTGATATAACAATGACGATCATCGTGCGAAATATTAAGCTGATCACACCATCAGAACCTTGGAAAATCCAAGAAGGATATTGGAAAGGAGACACCCAATTTTTCTGTGATGACTAATCCGATCAGGTTGAGATTTTGCGTGTGAATAAAGAAAAATCATTTCAAGCTTCAAACACAATTCGTTTGAATAGCGTTATCAGAACCATAGAAAATACGAGCAGAATATCTAAAAAAAACTCTAATATTTCTCTGACAGCTATAGAGTAATAACATAGATAGAGGAAGTATACGCAATTTTTAAATGTCCCCAACATGGTTAGATTACGTTAACGGATTGTGATATATTTTCAAATCCACAATTTTGAGTGATTCCCGATTAAATATGCAAATTTGAATATTTGGAATCCGATATTTCTCCTAATTGTCGAATTTATAATAAGCAGAATATTTATTATTTTCTGTATCTTCCTGCTGAAATCCAAGGTTTGGCAACTTTTGCTCCCCTAGTGTTATCGGTTGTTTCACGTCGTTTGGCGCGTTTGATGTTTGTTTTCTGAATTTCAGATATATTTAGGTATTCATTTCAATATATTTTGAGTTAATATGAAACGTTGATTCACTATGGGACATAAAAGTGCGTTATTTGTGGAGAAACTCGCGAATTGAGTGAAATATCGTATCACTGATATATTTTCATTTCTACGCGCTTCATGTCAAATTTGATCATGTTGGGGACAAAATTTGCTTACCAAAAATGACATATGCTCCCTCTATCTATGTTTATTACTCCGAGTCTCGAAAGTTTCTTTCTTCAACGTTTTTTTTTCATTATCTTTCTCTCACGAAATGAAATTTCCAGAAACATTTTTCCATTTTAAAACGATTAATAACTAAACGGAACGTGTGAAGGATTCGACCCCCTATCTAATAGATTGCTCCATTGCCAATTCCTTGTACACGTTGTCATAAAAGGCTATGATAATATCCATCAAATCCATTCGGAATTGTCTGTGGGAAAGTTGCAATTCACTTTCAACTTGCAATCATAATGCATTTTAGATCAGGATGCATTCATTGAGTGTTGATTGCCACTTTTACATAACGTATGCTGTAATACCCCCGGTCTGACTAGTGGTATTTGAAACAAGAATTAACCTAGTTAGGTACACTAGTCTAACTGCGATTAGTTGACCATGCACCTGCACTTCGTGTTACGTGAACTCTCCTTTTCTTCGCCAGGATTCAGGCTCTTACGTAACCCACTCGAAGGAAGCATTCTTTTTGGCATGATGCAATTCTAGCTACACCGCATTTCATTTCAGATGATTCTATTAGGAGAGTTTGATAGTGTACTGACTATTTGCGAGCCCGACAGATGGCGTCGTGGGCTGCACATCTCTCGGAACTGCCTGGCATATAAAACCAAGCAATGGAGGTGCAAGGTGTATATAGCAGGGAACACTGTGTGTCATACTTATGACTCCATCAGTGTTTTAGGGACCTTCAAAATTCCCAACAACCATCTCTCAATGTTGAGAGGGATTACCACCAAGTGGCTTTTTGCCTATCAGTCAAAATTTTTTTCTTTTGTTCATTCGCAAATTGAAAATATTTACTTTCTTTCATATAGATTTTAAGTTAAGGGAATTATGTGAAAACGCCATAAAAATCGGTGATTTGTGAGAAGAAATATTTCTCATTTTGTTTTGAACTGAGCAGCCACTTGGTGGTGTTCCCTCTTAACTATTGCATGATTGTAGATAATTCTTTCATCAGCTAGAATTATAATTCATTTTCGAATCAATTGATTTGAAATTTGATTTGTTTCTTTTATTTTGTATTCTTGTTTACTGACAATACACGTTTCCAGATAATAAGAATTTGATCATGAATTCTGCTAATGTTTGTTATTTGTTATTTGTATACCAATCAAAATAATAATCCAAATTCCAATATCAATATCATAATATCCAAATTTGATGAACTTATTTCTCACAGATAATTTTTTAAGAACGAATACAAAATATTAATATTTTAAGTTTATTAAAACGTAGCATGGAATTTTTTTTTGTTTTCGAGAATGACAAAGGAGTATAGGATATCTGACTCCTGTGGAGCCATTCATTATTTAACTTTAAATTAATGAATCTAGGAAACCTGATATGGTTGAAGTACAATGGCGTATCCAGTATTTCTTTCAGAGGGAGGGCGGACAGTACCAAATTCACATGAAAGTTATGCAGAAGGAATTGTACGAAATATTGGAGTTTTTTTTCCATTTTTCAACATAAAATATAAAACAGGGGAAAGGGAGAGGGTGCACGCCCCCCTTGGATCCGCCACTGTGATAGTTACACCATTTGGAAATACACGGTGTTGCATTGAAAAAGAAACAGAGAAAAATAAAGATTTTGGGAAATCGCTTGTTCTTGAGGGCAATATTTTTTTCACATAAAAAACATCATCACATCATTTCATCCCTCTTAATTTCATCCTTCTTTAAATTTAAATAGGGTTGTTTTATATGTTATTGAAAAAATCTTTTCCTCCTGAAATAGAAGTGAATTTTTTTTAAGATCTGACTGATCGTTTACGTGATACATATTTGGTTTTAAATTGAAATACCTCTCAATTTATCTGGAGTATTAAATCATTAAGTACCAACTTAAACGAGAAAAACGAGAAAATAAAGAGTGGCTATTCGAAGGTTTCAAAAAAATCTAGTTTTGTCTATATAAAATCAAAATAACGCTGAATTCAATGAAGATGATCATGACCGACGAAAAGGATGACATAATACAGGATGATGGTCGATTTCTAGTCAATATTTGTTTCCTATGTTTCACAGTTTCTTCCTAAACAAATCGAAAATACCAATAGAACAATATTATTTACCGAACATTTATTTCCCCCACCAGGTATACCTTCTAGAATCTTCGAACGAAACAGAAAACAGTCTCCGAACGTAGCATGGAATTATTTTCGTATTTATAATTATGAACTTCGTATCTGCAAATAATAGCTTCTATAATGGCGTCATGTTGCAACATTTGGCCTACATGCAGGTCATTGCTATGTGCGAGAGCATAGAGTTCCATTGAATTCGAAATATAAGGTCGAAAAGTGGTAGGATCCGATATTCCCTCTCACTCCAGCCAATTCTCTGCCGATTCGCTGTCCTCAATATCGAAAGTATCAGGATATGACAACATTTTGTTCGGTTTACGTTCACGAAGGTGGACCATCATAGATTGGACGTTCCTAAGGCTTGGTCTACACCGATTCATATTCTCTTGTTCTTGCTTTTAAGCGCTGTATGCATTATTCCGTTTGCGAGAGAAAGTCAATTATATTTCCATTATTCTTGTTCGATGAAGTTTTTATTTTCCTGAGTATAACCAGCATTTCTAATTATTCATGTGGCAATTCTGAAAAACAGAAGAGTTTTTTTTAACTCTTTCTCGATATTTTAGACGGGAATGATCTCAAAGGATAAATTTCCACTCACTGATGATGAATCCGCTACAGTTATATTCTGTCCATCCGTCCGTAAACACGATAACTCCCAAACGAAAAGAACTGAAACTAGAAAATTTCAGGTTAGGTTTGGATCTCGAATACTGCGGGTCAGTTCATTGATGGGTAAAATTTGACCAGGCTTTATGCAAACTTTCAAGCTGATATTATATTGTCATACATTTTTTCCTTTTCAGAGATTTTTAGTTCCAAAACTTACTAATTCTGCAACCTGAAACATCGCCTATCTTTTTTCTCAAATTGAGTTTAAAACATAACCTAGGTTGCACAAAAAAGTAGGTAGCGTATAGAGAGAGAAATTGACAGAGAGAGAGGAATCGACTATATCAGAAAAGTGAGACACAACTTGTGACCAGAGGAACAAACAAGCAACCGATTTGTTGAACAAATTGAACCAATCATTCATTGAATCATTTTAAATCACATAATTTGGTTTCCCCTTCATTGGTTTAAATTCAAACATATTTTTCCTCTCTCTCGTGGTCACGTGACAAGAGGCTCGAATCTTTCTCTCTCTAATGTTGGAGTCAATGCTATGCACTTCAAGACCCCTCAAAGGCGCATCTTTGTATTATTAAAGCATTGGGTAATATACTAACCATGAATTGAATATAAAGGGTGTTTTTTTTTAGAGCAATAGAACTTTAAATTGCAATAAAACAACGATAGATTATTCGATTGACATGAATTTTATTTATCCGCAAGATAATCTTGTGGCATTACATTTTAAATATGATATCTGGCATATGACCGCCACGGCTGGCTCTGATGTAGTCCAATTTTCGATGAATTTTTCCAACACTTGTATATCGTATATCGGCAATAACATGGCGAATGTTGTCTTCCAAATGGTCAAGGGTTTTTGGCTTATCCGCATAGACCAATGACTTTACATAGCCCCACAGAAAGTAGTCTAGCGGGGTTAAATCACAAGATCTTGGAGGCCAATTCACAGGTCCAAAACGTGAAATTAGGCGGTCACCAAACGTGTCTTTCAATAAATCGATTGTGGCACGAGCTGTGTGACATGTTGCGCCGTCTTGTTGGAACCACAGCTCCTGCACATCATTGTTGTTCAATTCAGGAATGAAAAAGTTAGTAATCATGGCTCTATACCGATCACCATTGACTGTAATGTTCTGGCCATCATCGTTTTTGAAGAAGTACGGATAATGATTCCACCATCCCATAAAGTGCACCAAACAGTCAGTTTTTCTGGATGTAACGGTGTTTTGACATACACTTGAGGATTAGCTTCACTCCAAATGCAGTAGTTTTGTTTGTTGACGTAGCCATTCAAGTGCGCTTCATCGCTAAACAAAATAAAATGGACGTAGTGCGCGATACGTATGCCGCACAGAACCATTATTTTCGTAATAAAATTGCACTATTTGCAAGAGATGTTCATGCGTGAGTCTATTCATGATGAATTGCCAAACCAAACTGAGAATAAATCACTTGACAGCTGTTAAATCGGTCGCCATCTCGAACATTAATGCCAACTTAAAGTTATATACCTCGAAAAAAAACACCCATCATTTCAATAGATCTTTTTTTTTTTTTCAATGTAATAAATATGTACCTAGACACATTAAAATAATAGTGTTCTGAAAATCAGTTTTTTTACTACTACATGTTTTTTCTTTATTCATCAAAATACACTTTAAGTCACTAATTTTTTAAATTTACATATCTTTTACTTCTACAAAAATTTATTGACTCAGCTCAATTAAATCAAAGTGAATTAAATTATTACTCAAACCTAATATAATAGAATTGCCTGTTTAATTAGCTATGCATGCTCATGAAGTTCCGTTTCCTGATAAATTTTCACAAAATGTTTTAATTATCTTGGAATCCGATACGAAATATAGCTTTTGACATTGAGATTCCGTTACTCAATTGTTCCGATGCGTGTTTTTTTTGTTTTCGAGAATGACATAGAAATACAGGATGTTCTATGGAGCCTAACGTTTCAACGCCCTTCATTATTTAACTCTAAATTCACGAATGTATCAAACCTGAAACGGTGAAAGTAACACCGTTTGTGAAGGGTGTTTTTTTAGAGTTATAGAACTTTAAATTGCAATAAAACAACGATGGATTATTCGATTGACATGAATTCTATTTATCCGCAAGATAATCTTGTGGCATTACATTTTAAATATGATTTTTGGCATATGACCGTCATGGCTGGCTCGG
Source organism: Harmonia axyridis (assembly GCF_914767665.1). Classification (NCBI taxonomy): domain Eukaryota; kingdom Metazoa; phylum Arthropoda; class Insecta; order Coleoptera; family Coccinellidae; genus Harmonia; species Harmonia axyridis. The sequence continues at coordinate 12,337,896 of NC_059503.1, forward strand.
ATGTAGTATAATTTGGACGTCCAATTTTCGATGACTTTTTCCAACATTTGTGGCCGTATATCGGCAATAACACGGCGAATGCTGTCTTCCAAATGGTCAAGGGTTTGTGGCTTATCCGCATAGACCAATGACTTAACATAGCCCCACAGAAAGTAGTCTAGCGGTGTTAAATCACAACATCTTGGATGCCAATTCAAAGGTCCAAAACGTGAAATTAGGCGGTCATCAAACGTGTCTTTCAATGAATCGATTGTGTCACGAGCTGTGTGACATGTTGCGCCGTCTTGTTGGAACCACAGCTCCTGGACATCATGGTTGTTCACTTCAGGAATGAAAAAGTTAGTAATCATGGCTCTATACCGATCACCATTGACTGTAACGTTCTGGCCATCATCGTTTTTGAAGAAGTACGGACAATGATTCCACCATCCCATAAAGTGCACCAAACAGTCAGTTTTTCTGGATGTAACGGTGTTTCGACATACACTTGAGGATTAGCTTCACTCCAAATGCGGCAATTTTGTTTGTTGACGTAGCCATTCAACCAGAAGTGCGCTTTATCGCTGAACAAAATAAAATGGACGTAGTGCGCGATACGTATTCCGCACAGAACCATTATAATCGAAATAAAATTGCACTATTTGCAAGCGTTGTTCAGACCTGAGTCTATTCATGATGAATTGTCAAACCAAACTGAGAATAAATCACTTGACAGCTGTTAAATCGGTCGCCATCTTGAACAGTAATGCCAACTTAAAGTTATATACCTCGAAAAAAAACACCCGTTATATACACGTTGTCATATTGATAAAAAAAACCGTCAATTTTGTTTTTGAGCTTTTTAGGATGACCATTCATTTCATTCCCAAAAAATTCAAGAATGATGAAATGATATGATGATGGATATCATCATAAAAAAAGTCTCATTCAAGGACAAATTTCAAAATCTTAATTTTTCTATCCGAGAAGACCTCTGTTTCCTTTTCAATGTGACACCGCGTATATAGGTACTATATGAAATACCTATGCTGGGAAAAACACAATCAGCCCGAAGCATAATGAGAACAACAGATAGTAAACACAATCTGAATAGATCGTGAATTTACCTATAAAGGTTTGTTAGAAATAGAAAACTATAAAGAGGTTTCGTAATCAGTCGTTAAAAGTTGAATTATATGACTCTGTTTTGTCCCCATGTTAATTAATATTGCGATTTTCCCTTTCGATATAGCACATTGCAATTGACACGATTTCATTGAATGAACCTTCCGTAGTATATTGAATAATAATGTATTCAAACTCGCAGTTTCATTACCTTCCTTAACGATAAATATTTACAAGCATTGAAAATGCCATTTGTACATTTGATGTTGTAGGACATTAAGCATGAGAAAAGCATGAAAACGTGAATTCAGCGTGGTAAAAGTTAGCCTTAAAAAGGTTGGGTTTATGTCTCAAGTAGTGCCATTCTTCCAAAAATGGACTAGTTTTCATGTTTTTGTTAAGGATTAATTCTAAAAATTTAAGTAAAATGAAACAAAAATGTGGAAGAATCATTGAAATATCTCTAGAAATGAAAAAGTTATGGGACTTTGAAGTTGCGCTTGAAAGAATAATTTCATAGTACGCAGCGTCTAGTGAGTGACGTCACGCCACTTACACGAGGCGACTGGTATTCGCAGAGTGCTTACGAATCATTGGTGTACAATCACTTGTGCCGTTCGTGTCGTGTTTTTTCGTTACACGATGGCTGAAATAAAAAAAAATCCTACAAACATTGTATTGTGCCTATGTGTGCAAGTACATAAATATGTTTTGCCATTGATAATGGATAGACTTCAACAACCAGTACTCAACTACAAACTGCTTATGAAACGTTTTTTAAATAAATCATCGTTATAAGTTGAACCATGATGAAGCAAACTCAAATGTAGATACTTACTTGAAAAGTTTAACTCCTTTTATTTCAGCACTGACATAAGATGGATTTGAAGAAAAAAACTCCACCACTGCGAATATATCTATTTTAGGCAAATTGTCACTTTGTCCTTTCACGAAGCCTTCTTCCATTATGGTGACATAAAAACAAAACTCGAGTTAAAACTACACTATACAACTACAAACGGCGCGAGAGCGCGGCTAAGTATTTAAACGTAATTTATGGTGTAGCGATCACAGGCAAGTGGCGTGACGTCACAGACGAGTCGGAGACCAAAGACTTTCCGCGCTAAAATACGTAAATTTAAATAATCTATTTCTCAGTCATTTATAGATGGATTTTTCAAAATGTTTTCACTGATTTATCAGTTTTGCTCTATGTTTTAATTCTATCGTGTCAAATATAGTATTATCAACATCACTGAACTAGTCCATTGTGCAGCCTTTGACGCCATCTCTCGAGCTAGGAAAGAGCCACCTTAAGAGTCCAATCCATTTTGAAAAGATTCTTTCCGAAAAATCTTTCTCTTTGAATACTATTTCTGATGAAATTCAATCAGAGAATTTTCTTCATCGCGTGAGTCGTTCTCAAACAAAATAACGTAAAAGCAATGAAACCCTGTTTTCTCATACGATTATCCAAAACAACAATATTCCACCGAGTAAAATCTCATAAGGAAAGATAAACAATATCTACGCATGCCATTAAAATCCGTGTGATTCCAACAGCTGTTTCTCAACTATTTTTCGGTTTTGTGTACGTTTCTTCACGGTCGAACTCCTCCTACCCTTTTTTTATTGTTAATGAAACTGAACTTTCAATATCACTGTACCAGGAGAAAGTTCCACATCCTATGATACAATCATCATTAGCAAATTGAAATTTGAGATTGTTCTCTCTTGGACCAACGCTGTCAGGTTCAAGGTTGGAACAAAAAGAAAGTGATACATTGTCATAATGTAAATAACGGAAATAACTTTCTTCGTTTTCAATTGAAAGTTGGTTTTTAACAGATGAGTTGAATTTTTGAAAATGTAAATTATTTACATGACTCTATGGTAACAATGGCAATGTTTGAACTCTTAATTTTTCTGTAAAAACACAAGTTCCCTTTCTCTCACTTTCTTGTTAAGAAAGCAATGCATAAGAGCTGACTAGTAGTACATATAGATGACGAAAATATATGTTTATCGATTAATTTTTTCGTTCTAAGGAACTTGGAATTATATCAAAAGATTTTTGGTGATCTGAGAGCCATCTTGGCTAGAGTCAAAAATGTGACTCTTCTATGGTTTTTGTTTCTATGTTTCCTATTGTATTGTAACTCTACAATCCCTCTGGTTCTATTCTAACATACAATAATAAAAAAAATAAAAGAAACCAATTCATATCTTCCCCTTCTTCTTTACTTGTAAAGGTGTAATAACAAGGTGATATTTATATATCATACATACCCATATATTTTTTATTTTCTAATCACCATCAAAATTGATCAATAAATTTATCTATTACATTCAATAGTTAATAAGTGTATTTAGTGAAGTTCAACTATCAAACCCAATCCATTCAGGTCACTTTCAAGGTTATAAATATTATGTAAAACATTTGTAAATATTTCTTTATAATACACAAAAGAATGATATCTATGCGGATTCAGTCAAAAGGTTATAACCGTTGTTTTTTTTTCGAGGTATATAACTTTAAGTTGGCATTACTGTTGAAGATGGCGACCGATTTAACAGCTGTCAAGTGATTTATTCTCAGTTTGATTTGGCAATTCATCAAGAATAGACTCAGGCCTGAACAACTCTTACAAATAGTGCAATTTTATTTCGAAAATAATGGTTCAGTGCGAAAAACGTTTCGCGCACTACCTTGTTAAGCGATGAAGCGCACTTCTGGTTGAATGGCTACGTCAACAAACAAAACACCGTCGAAACACCGTTACATCCAGAAAAACTGACTGTTTGGTGCGCTTTATGGGCTGGTGGAATCATTGGTCCGTACTTCTTCAAAAACGATGATGGCCAGAACGTTACAGTCAATGGTGATCGGTATAGAGCCACGATGACTAACTTTTTCATTCCTGAATTGAACAACCATGATGTCCAGGAGCTGTGGTTCCATCAAGACGGCGCAACATGTCACACAGCTCGTGCCACAATATTGAAAGACACGTTTGGTGACCGCCTAATTTCACGTTTTGGACCTGTGAATTGGCCTCCAAGATCTTGTAAATTAACACCGCTAGACTACTTTCTGTGGGGCTATGCAAAGTCATTGGTCTATGCGGATAAGCCACAAACCCTTGACCATTTGGAAGACAACATTCGCCGTGTTATTGCCGATATACGGCCACAAATGTTGGAAATAGTCATCGAAAATTGGACGTCCAGATTGGACTACATCCGAGTCAGCCGTGGCGGTCATATGCCAGAAATCATATTTGAAATGTAATGCCACAAGATTATCTTGCGGATAAATAAAATGTATGTCAATCGAATAATCCATCGTTGTTTTATTGCAATTTAAAGTTCTATAGCTCTAAAAAAAGCACCCTTTACTTGTTGATCCGTATTAATATCTCAATCAATGATAGGCCATCTGTCAACAGAAATTCAAAAATATGTATATAATATACTTGAAGTAATATAACCTTATATTACAGATAATAAAATAGTCTGTATTCCAGTAAAATCCATTGTTCAAAAGGGTATATGGTTGAAAATATATCATCATTAGCTTTCATTAAAGGTATAACATGACCCATTCAAATGTTTTACCATGTTTTGTTCATTTAAAGATACGTATTTTGGCGTTTGGTACGGTTGTTTCAGTTCGCCCGTAACTGGCTCTGTTTCTTTTTCAGATGGCCACCCTGTATACAAAATTCGATAAAGAATCGTAAGAGATAATAATAGGTCAAAAATGTAGAACCGTAGAAGCTCGTTCATTACCATGACATAGAATTCGTACACTGAACCCAATTTCGTGTATGGTGTTTCCCAATAACGTTACAATGCCAAGTTGCTTTCGGTGGGGCTATGATGATGTTCTCGCAATAGTTGTTTCTTTATTTTCGATGGGAATTATAGAGACGGTCAATAACCGCAGGTAACATTTCAATAGAAATCATAAATAGAAATTTCAGTTCAATTTTACCAGTTGATTCTCATGGTCGAACTCTGTTTTTGGCCAGGGTATCCCTTTCTAATACACGAAACGGAAAGTTAAAAATTGTCTGTCGAGTCATTGTACCGTAAGGTACTTTCGTTTTCAATACTGAGATTTCGATTCACACTTGCTACGGTTAATTGTTTAATGATACATTGAGATACTTCGCTTTCGGTTTCCAAAATTCTTCGTGCGCGAAGAGAAAAAAAATAGTTAAAAAGCGCTGGTTCTTTCATTCGGGAATGATGACCTTGGACACCACATAACTGCATATATAGGTATATATGTGGTCTCCAAGGGTGCAATTGGATAATGATCCTGACTTTCTGTCAGGGCTTTCTTCAGTTTTTTTCTAGAATTTTCATGATTCTTATGACGCAATACGCTCTATTAGTGGTGACATCACACACCGCCATTTTAGTTCTCCTGTCAGTGTTCGGAATCCAAAAAAACCAATTTTCATTCAAATTAGTAAGCTGTCGTTGAAGAAATTGGCTTATTTCGACAAAAAAAATTATTTGAGGAACGATTTTACTATTAATTGATAGACAGAAGGAACGAGATTAATGCCAGTAAGTTCGAACTTGAAGTTCAACTAATAAACACGGCTTTTTACAAAATCTGGGGAATGATACAGGATTCAAACTTATTGGTATTAACCTCGTTCCTTCTGTCTATCAATTAATACTGAAATCGTTCCTCAAATACTCTTATTAATGAAAATAAGCCAATTCCTTGAACGACACCGTACTAATTTGAATGACAATTTATTTGTTTGGATTCCGAACACTGACAGGAGAACCAAAAATGGCGGTGTGTGACGTCACACTAATAGAGCGTATCAACACGACATTTCGCAAAAGGCTTAAAATTGTTTTTCTTTAAAAACACGCAAAATTTCAACTCGGTCGGATATTATGTTTTGTTTTGTACCAAGCTTGACATGAAGTTGATATGAAACTTTGATACATTATGGGGCATAAGAAGTGTTTTCTTTTTGGAGAAACCTGCGAGTGAAATAACGTATCACTGATAATAATAATAATAATAATAATAATAATAATAATAATAATAAGGGTAGCGGTAGGTGAATCTCTAGCGATTCACCTATCAGGAGAGTTGAATCGACTCCTGCCCACCGCAGATTCCAGGAGCTCTCTGACCCGGGAAGCTGAAACCTGTCGAAGGGTCCCTGTCCAGGGTAACGGACGAAGCCGTGTGGAAAGCAGCTCAAGAATTCTCCCACCGTAGCTCTGCGGATCGTAAAAAGCGATCAAAGGCCGTCTCCCCCACGACACGGAGGAACCCATGAATGATGGTGAATTTAAGGAATAGGAATATAGAGCCGCTGCCTGAGGTTCGTCAGGGCGTGTCTGGAGCCGGCGCTGGACATGACAGTATGCGGGACGTCGGTGACAGAGTGCTAAGGAGACGGGCGTCTGTCGAACAAAATGCTACGCCTCCACAATCTCAACATTCTAGGAGAAGAATAACACGAGTTTCTCCGACCGCTGAAGGTGCTGCGCAGGATCCCCAACCAGCACTCACCCAAGCAGGTCTACCAAGAAGACGCATGAAATGGACAAGTTCGATAATAATAATAATCATATTTATTTTCATAATCAAAATTTACACTCAGAAAAGAAAACAAGTCAAGCATAAGGAAGCTAACAGAAAATAATACTTGATTACATATAGTGATGTCTATACAGGAAACTTATAATTTAAATAATCATCTAAAGAATATGGTTCAAGGTCAGTAAGTAGTTTACGAACTTCTTTCTTGAAATTTTTTACAGTAATTAGGACTTGATAATTTTTGGGCAATTTGTTGAACAAAGTAAGGCACATGTATTCGACATTTCTCTGTGATAGAGTGAGAGAGCACTTCGGAAGATGGTATGAGTAGATGCGCCTAGTCATATTTGAATTGAGATATTTTTCGAAATAAATGAAGTTAGTTCTTAAAAATGTAAGACAACGAAATATATACAATGCAGTTATTGTGAGGATGCCTTCTCTTCTGAATATTCCACGGCAGGATGTTTTGGAGGATAAACGTAGCATAGTTCTTAGCGCTCTTTTTTGAACTACGAATATTCTAGAAATATCAGAACTGTTTCCCCACACAATGATTCCATAACTCATTATTGACTGGAAATTAGAAAAATATACTGTTTTTAGCAGTTCCAAGTCAGCATGCTGCACCAATATTCGAATAGCATAAAGGACAGAATTTAGTTTTCTTTGGAGAGTATCAATATGATCATACCAGTTCAGATGTTCGTCCACTGTGATTCCCAGAAAATTAGTACGGTGACTAAGTTCAACATTTTGTCCCATAAGATCAATTGTTTCTGGGTTTTTTATCTTGCTGTGTGAGGTGCAGAATATCACACATTCAGTCTTGTTCAGATTTAAGCTGATTTGATTTCTTCGGCACCAATCTGCGATCTTACAAAATTTATTCCTAGTTAGATATGTTTTCATTTCCGCGCCCCCTATGTCAAATTTGATATTTCATGCTGAAGACAAGAAGATAATGCGGTCATTTTCTACAATTCTACAATTTTCTACATTCTACAACAAAATACATTTTTGTATCGATCGAAACTGTTTTGAAGTTTTGAAAAAAAAAATAATAAAAACTTGAACTCCTAAGTACTTTTCTCATTTTTTTAAGACTTAAGACTCGTGAAGTTTATATCAAGTCTCGCTTTGACGTAATCCTTTTGTCGTCAATCATTAATTCATTAATTTTCACTATCATTCTTTTTCTGATCTATAAAAGTGAAAGTCCTTATTGATGAGGATACTCGGAATTTATTGTTTCTTTCACTTTTGATTTATTATTGAAAAAATTTACCTTCTTTCATTGCTAGAATTGTCCATTAAAAATATTTACTCCAATAATTGTGAATGAAAAATCCATTATACAAGGACTTTCAAATGACAAATACCAGTGAAATTACAGAACAAATGTTTTCCTCTGAAAATACTGAATCACTTTGATTTGATAACCTTAAGTTTTTCTTCTATTTAGGGGTTGCCATCTTATTTTTTTCAACAGTGAAATGGGTCACAAAAACAAATAAAGGGCGCGATGTAGAACTGATGGAAATTTATTGAATTTGTACCCTTTTCCAAATGCAATTGGGTTGGAGCAACTGTTATTTTCAAGTGTAAAGATAAATTCTCGTAGAGTGAATGCTGCATCGTTTGAAACTTCATGGAATTCTGTGTGATTGCTCAAGATTGCATAATTTTCTATGTACGTCATTGAACAAATGACAAACTGCCCACTTGTCCTGAATATTAATAATAATAATAATAATAATAATAATTTATTCATCCATAGCGACATATTACAAATACGTATTGGATAAGTCAATAAAACAACAATAGAATGAATATTTCACATAAGTACTAGCCATTATTTAAAACATATTAAGTATATCAACTTCCTAAGTTGATATGCTTACAACAATCATAATATTCAGTTAGGGTATAGAAACATTGAGACATTAAGAAATCATTAACTGCCCTTCTGAAACTTTGTAGACTTTCAATATCCCTATAGTTCTTTGGAAGGGAATTGAACAACTTAATTCCCATATATCTGGGAGACCTCTCATATCCCACCAGAGTGTGACGTGGTATGATTAGTAGCGAAGAGTGTGTAGTTGAGTAAGTATGATTGTAATTCATACGCAGAAATGAACCTTCATTAGTTTTTACATATGTTACTATTTCCAAGATGAACTGAGATACCACTGGCAAAACACCGAATTTTTTGAAAAGTCCTCTACATGATGTTCTCATAGGAACTCCAGCCATATGTCGTAATGCTCTCTTTTGAAGAAGAAAGACTCGATTTAGTGCGTGAGAAGTCCCCCAGAATACAAGGCCACAAATTATCCTTGACTTGAATTGAGCATTGTAATAAGCCATGCAAATTTCCATATTGGTTATAGATTTTAACCTATAAAGAGCATAACAAACAGAAGACAACTTTTTACATAAACATTCAACATGCTGATACCAGTTGAGGCTGTCATCAATGATTATACCTAAAAATTTTGTGATGGTAGCATGCTCAATTGACCTATGTTTCACCCTTAACAGAAAACTTTTATTTTTATGTTCTAAATAGTTCTTAAGCCTAAAACAAACAAAAAGCGTTTTAGAAGAATTTAGAAACAACTTGTTTGATTCAAACCAATCACAAAATAAATTTATGTGCCTCTGTGCTTTACATAAAACGTCAGTGAGCGAGGTTCCCGAGCATAAGTATGTAATGTCATCTGCGAACAATGTTAGATCCTCAGCATTCTCAACAATATCCGGCAAGTCGTTGATATATAATAAAAAAAGCAAGGGTCCAAGCACGGAGCCTTGGGGAACACCCGAGGAAATGTTCAAAATGGACGACTTACAACCATTGACCTCCACTAATTGCATTCTATTGCTCAGGTAAGATTTCAAAAGTTGGTTTATTTTACCGCGAAGACCTAATCTATCCACTTTTTCAAGAAGCAAGTCATGTGATACAACATCAAATGCTTTACTCAAATCCATGTACAATGCTATGTTCCATTTACCTTCATTTATATTATCATATAGTTTATTGATGAAATTGAATATCGCTGTTTGGGTTGACCGACCTTTTCTGAAACCATGTTGACACGATGACAAGATTTCAAAACGATTTAAAAATTTATTGATTTTTTCACATATTACTCGCTCAAGAATTTTTGACAAATCCAATAAATTTATAGAAATTAATAGTAATTGTTTGAAAGTTATGTCTGGTGGCCTGAAGAAAGGAATGATTTGATGAATTGAGTAATAAATTGAAGAAATATTGACGCTATTTCCAAGGAGATATATAACACTTCAAATCAATAAGTGCAAGAGCTCTAACCAGTTATTTTATTATTATTTTTTATTGAAAATTCGACTTTAGTCTTCAACATAGTCATTTTCAAGTTTGTAGGTAAATATACTCCGGAAATCCTCTAACTTTTCAATACCCTTTCTCAAGAAAGATTCGTCGTTGCTTTAGAAATAGGCTTCAACCTCGGCACTTACTTCCTCATTAGAGCCAAATTCCTTTCCCTAGAGCATTTTTTTTTCATTCAAATTTGTCTATTTCGCATAAAACAGTAATTTTTATTGAAGTTTACAAAACCGCCTCTTCTAAGCCACCTGTATAATAAATAACACATGGCCGCCTAACCAATATAATAATAATAAAATTATTATTTCATTCAAAAATTGCATTTGAAACTGGTAACTGTTAAATGCCAAATATTTTCAGTGGAATATGTTTGTAATCTCAATCAGTTTTCGAGCATTACTGAAACTTTGCGTCATGCCCTACTTCCCTTTGTATCTTGTGGTGTGATAGGTAATCATTCTTCGATCGTACGCAGTGTCATGTGGTTGTGAAAATTAGATATAGTACAAATGCATTATTATTCGGTGTCGAAGATATCCAGGAATAAATTAAGGTACCTACACCGATAAAAACATAAATAGTAGATCTTTTACCGCTTTTGTATTCATGTTAACTCTTGACATATATCGAGAATACCCCTTCTAGATTAACAATTATTGTGCAACTCAACAAAATCTGTTTGCTCTGCGGATATAGAAACCTTTCTTCCACTCAACAAAGCCTGAGGGGTAACGATTCAAGCGAAGAAGAAGTAAAAGCTCTGCCTACGAAGAATTCGCTACATAATCATGAACTTAATGGAGATCAATCTGATGAACCTGAACGAGAAAAATTCTAAACGAAATTAGCATGTCGATCTGGATAATTGCAGGTAAGTTGCCGACTATCTTGGATCACTGACAGTCGAGCGTTGCCAGTGAAAGTTTAACACATCTTCGTCGTTTAACTTCTGCCTTTCCTCTAGACGTTTTCACTTTCAGCATATCGTAGTCATTTCCTACTTTCTCTTGGTGTAATCGCAATTACCTTATGATTAACATGGTAGAGCGGTAACGCAAAATTTGCCTTTTTACAGATCCGGCTTAGGATATTTGACAATATTTTTGAATCCTCTCAAATTATTCAGGCATTGAGGACATTTTTAATTCACATGGATATTTACCTACCAGAAAAATACCAATCAAAAAAGTAAATTTTCAAGAGATTACCAAAACGCAATTTCACCATATACAGGGTGTATCAGTTTTAATCGTTAAAAATTTAATGGGATTATCTCCTCGTTGTCCTGATTCGGAAAATGTATATTATATACCTCTATCTCGATCCCTAAGAGAGATACAGGGTGTTGAAGTTTACAAGAAAAAATCATTTTTATGCAATAGCTTCCATAAAAAAGCTTGAATTCAAACGAAATTTTGCATGCCTAACCTACTCCCTAAGGGTTATTTTATGAAGATATTTTCGATTTTCGGGAAACACCAGTAGCGTGCAATTCGGTCACATCTCACGTATTTCGAAGAAAAAAGTATACCGCTGTTTTTTTGAAGGAATGAACGAAGCAATATCGAATTGTTTGTTCAATTTGGAATATATAATAATTTGCTTCTACAGAACATAATTTGAAATTCCAGATCCAGAGATGATTAGCTTTTTCGAAAGACGTGCTAACTCGAAATTGGCTATGAATTCATAATTAAATCAGCCTCGAATTGAATTCGGTAATATATGTATTATTGATTCAACCATAGAGTAATGAACATAGATAGAGGGAGTATACGCATTTTTTACATGTCCCCAACATGGTTAGATTACGTTGTCGGATTGGGATATATTTTCGAATACACAATTTTACTATATCGGTATGAATGTATATTATATTGAATGGAATATATTTATTTCAGTGATTCTCGATTAGATATGCAAATTTGAATATTTGGAATCCGATATTTTTCCTAATTGTCGAATTTATAATAAGTAGAATATTTATTTTCTGTATCTACCTGCTGAAGTACAAGGTTTGGCAACTTTTGCTCTCCTAGTGTCATCGGTTGTTTCATGTCGTTTGGCGTGCTTGAAGTTTGTTTTCTGAATTTATGATATATTTAGGTATTATTTCAATATTATTTGAGTTAATATGAAACGTTGATTCGCTATGGGACATGGAAAGTGCGTTCTTCGTGAAGAAACTCGCGAATTGAGCGAAATATCGTATCACTGATATGTTGACATTTCCGCTCGCTTCATGTCAAATTTGATAGTTCATATTGGAAACAAACTTTGCTTACTGAAAATGACTTATGCTCTTTCTATCTATGTTTATTACTCTGAGGATTCAACAGTTTTATTTTATGAAGATAATTTGGATGCAGTGATGGATCTTGTTTTTTTAATCTGGGAAATATCGCCCTATCAACAAATGCACCCTTGTCATCATTATCATACCACCATATTCTGCCAAAGACCAAAAAAGCCCATAAGTTCTTCAGAAAAAAAAAACGCTTATACGACCAGTCTAGCGCTACTCATTCTCTGTTAAGTCTATATTTTTTCCAAAATATATGAACTTATTCGAAAATTATTTCAATAAAGATAGGCACAATCTGAAATTACACTAGAATAAAAGTAGAAAAGGGTTTCCAATAAAAAGTTTCATTTTGAAAAGCCCACTATCTGGGCAGCTGTCCCTATTGGAAGCTGTAATCTTTTGACCTTTGACAGTTGAAGACGCCATTACTAAAAATGTACATTGAAATTGTTAAAATTTACTTCGAAAATTGAGAAAATTTTGGACTCACAGTCTCAAATCCAAACCACTTTTGGGTCATCGTAAATCAACTTCTTGACCAATTGGAAAATCCTTCATTATCCTAGAATGTCTTATTTATGAGAATGTCAGTAAATGCACAATATTTTTGAGATGTTGTTCCCCAAACAGTGGGCTATACAGGGTGTTTCCTAAACATGCGGCAAAAATTCAGGGGGTTGTTCCTTGGACTATTTTAAGCATGTTTTGTCCTTGGATGATTTTTGAAAAACCTCTTTGTTTCGAAGATACAGGGCGAACAACATTTTTCATATTTTTAAAATTAATAATAGTTTAAATAAAAATGCGTACCGCACTGTGTTTACTAAGTAGGTACAATTTATTTTTAAATTTGTTTAACAACATTCCAATTACTAAAAACCCTTAGATTATTTCCTATGGGGCCATCTAAAATCATTAGTTTATACCACTCCAGTAGAAAATGTGGAAGACTTGCGAAATCGGATCATTGCTGGGTGTAACTTAATAAGAAATGATCCTGGTGTTTTTGAAAGGGTTCGGCAGTCAATGAGGAGAAGATTGGATGCTTGTATGCTGGCTAGAGGTGGTCATTTTCAACAGTTTTTGTAGGTTGAGTTGAATTTTCATGTAATTTTTCATAATAAAATGTTATTATCTGAAATTTTGTTTCCCCTATATCTTCGAAACAAATAGGTTTTTCAAAAATCATCAAAGGACAAAATATTCTTAGAATAGTCCAAGGAACAACCCCCTGAATTTTTGCCGCATGTTTAGGAAACACCCTGTATAGTTTGTTTTGGGGATGTTTCCGTTTATCGAATTTTGAGTCGAAAATGGTTTTAAATGATAAGGTTCGACTCACCGGATTTTTCCGGGTTTTTCTTAAGATCTGTACCGGTTCTTTGAAAACTTGAAAGTGAGATTAATTCATTATAAAAGGATCAGTAGAGCACACAATTAGTTACATCTCAGTGCTCTTCTTGAATTTTTGCAAAACCTTCTTGAAATCTATAACGGTTCTTTGGAAACTTGGATGTTTGTAGTTTTCATTATGAAAGGATCAGATGAGTTCACAATTATAATGGTCATTGTTCTTTTCTCGCTTCGTTATTTTCATTATCGACGCATCATAGATATAACCTAAATTTCTAATTATTCATGTGTCCATTCTGAAAAACAATGAAAGTTTTTTGAGTGCATGTTCCCCGAAGCAATAGCGAAATTTCATATTGATCACATAACCGGTACCATTCAAGAAGAATATCGAAAAAAAATTACTCAATATTTCTGTGATCACAAAAGCGACAAAGATTTTGGGTGTATTTATGACATAACAATATCGACCTCAGTGTAAAATTTCAAGCTGAGCGCATTCAAAGTACCATAGAAAATAGGCCATAGAAAATTCGAGGAGAATATTGGAAAATAATCACCCAATATTTTCGAGATTACAATTTCGATCGAAATTTTACGTGAATATGAATAATAATCATTTCAAGCTTCATGCAAAATTTTGTGTGGATAGCTAGTCAAAAAATACTAACAGAATATTTAAAAAAAATAATAAAAGATTTGACCGAGTAAAAATTTTGCGTGTTATGTCGAATAAGATTTCAAGTTTATAAAGTTTGAAATGGAACACCCTGTACCTCTGACAGGAGACACGTTTTCTCTAGATAATTTTGGTTGAATCTTAAAATTTTTGGCTCAAGATGAAATATTACTTATGATATATCTCCTGTAACTCTTTTCCTGTATATTATTGGGAGGTTCCTTGGATAATTTGAAAGAATCCTTTTCGAGATACAGGGTGTTTCTTGTAGTCCTTGTAGTGATGAGTTTATCGAATCGAATATTTATTATTGCTACATATCGGGAAAATAAGCATCAAAAGTAATAATTAATTTATACATCACATGATAATTTGGATTATCCAGAATATTTCGAGAGATTTGTTTGATTTTTTTCTCGAATTTGGTAGCAGTTAAGACGAAACTACAAGAAACCAGAAAGTTAAGTATTGAGTTAAAGTTTCTCTTTATATTTTTTCAACTACCATTGTTCCACCAGAAAAAATTTTTTTTGGAGACAGGAAGCGAGCAATGTACCAAAAAATATTATTCTGTGTAGCTGCAATCGACATTGGCATACTACCTCATGTCAATTCTAGAGTAGAATAGTTACGTCAAATTTCTGTTTGATATCTTTCGAAGGGCAGATGCTCTGAAGAAAAATACTTGAAAAAAAATCAATTTTTACACCCTGTATCTCTACACAAAGCGTTTATAGGATTCATTTGTAGTAGCCTGTATGAAAAGGAGAAAAGACGATTATTTTTATATTATGATTTTTCTTTTCCTCATAACATTGTTTTGTGATAAGTAGATGACATTGTACTCTGATTTGCTAATAGTACTGTCAACTTCTAAGCATGAAAATATTTTTTTACAATTGGTTTCAATTTCAGTTTTTGTTGATATTTTCTGATTGACTGAAACAGACCATTCGGAAAGCAATGTCCCCTAACATATTCTAATGTCATGAATAAATCAACAGTGTCAGGCGCACCTTCAACTCTTTCTCGAAAATTTCAAGACATAAACAGGTGAAGGTCTCATCGCATGAGCAACAACTGTTCTCTTATAGGTGCAACTGAACCAGTTGATATTTCAGCGGCTAAAACGGCAATAACGTACATCTTCATTGCAGCCAACATCAACAACTCCGTGAACGTTGCTGCAGAAACGCTTGCAGAAAATTTTAGAATGTTCAAATTCAAAACCGAGGCCACCAGATTGAGCAAATGAGCGAGCACATAAGGAAGGACGGTGATTACGCAACTGCCAACGACAAACAACACACAATCGCAGGTTATTCACCTGAACTCTGTGCGAAAAAATTGACTGTCAGTTTCACTTCTCGCGGTAAGAGAAAGTTGACCTAGATTTGTGCTCAATCTAAAGTTGTAGCGGTAAAAGTTTTTAAAATACGCTACATGTTCGGCCGAACGACTAGACATATGGAGATACGCTTGCATAAAACATTACCCTATAGAATAGTATAATTTAATAGCTTGATTAATCGCTACTTCATGTAATTGTAATCGTATAATCATCTACGCAGGTATGTGGATAATTTGTGTCATGCGCCACCACAAAACCGAGATAATAACTCCTTGTTTGGATGTTCATTGAGCTTATTATCGTATTAAACGAGTAAAGGACGGATTATTCTGGATTCTATCATGAGAGGACTTAATGAGAAATATTTGAAGTGATGACGGGATATTTGGAGCAAGTTATTCGGGAAAATATGAGTAGTTTCCAGGTAATTTGTAACATGTGTTTGAAGAGAATTTAATTCAACAGAAAATATTACAAATAGCAACAAATCGAATTTATTCCATCATAAAAACCAATAAAATCATTTGTACTACTATATTAACAGACAGACGTACTTTTTATTTCAATAAAATCTTCCTTATCACTGTCTTATAGTTCAAAAAACTGATTGAATTTACAAACTTACAACTTGTATATTCATTTCGCTAAATTGCTTTTGAGGACTCCGTAGGATCATTGAAGGAAATCTCAACAAGTAGTCATAGACCTTTTTTCTTACTCTTCTGTGAAATGGATATACAAATCAACCGTTT
The DNA here is from genome assembly GCF_914767665.1 of Harmonia axyridis. Taxonomy (NCBI): domain Eukaryota; kingdom Metazoa; phylum Arthropoda; class Insecta; order Coleoptera; family Coccinellidae; genus Harmonia; species Harmonia axyridis. Next base: position 12,354,409 of record NC_059503.1, read on the forward strand.
TATTTTTTGGTTGATGTTGACTCTGATGATGAATGATGGTTATTTCGAATGATAAAGGCCAAATTAGTCTAGAAGGCAATTCAATATACTCGGAAATGTTAAAATTATGACATAATTGTGCTAAAACCTTCACCATCTGATATCTTTTTAGTATACACTTTTTCGTCTAAAAATTAATATATTGTCAGTTGTCGGTATTTCTAGATAAAAAAGGATATATAAAAAAGATCTATCAGATAGTGGAGGTTTTAGCACAATGTTGTTATAATGTTGATATTCGGCGATATAAGTGAAAAAGTTTCTAAAAGGTATAAATAAAATATCATCGTTGTTATTCAATGGAAAAGAATAAACCTCAAACAGAAGTGAATCAGGATTTCATGAGTTAACATGTTCAACTTGCAGTAATAAATACATAGGACATTCACATTTAGATTTAACCAACATCGGATGGATTTTACCAGAAATAAGCGATAACATCATCAACACATAGATAATGATCACCCTTTCCCCACAATTATCAACAACATGAAAATTATACACGTGAAATCAAAAGGTAGGAGTCTCAACTTGAAATCCATCATTGAAATTTATAAGCTAGTGAGCGGAAATAGTTTCGAAATTATAAATGAACAAACAGAACTGTGTTATTTCAAAATATTCAACGCGTTAAAATAATACCTAAACCCTAGACATTAGCGTAACGGTCAAAAATGTTTTCTCCCTCTTTACTAAATTTTATAGATTTTTTTTTGGTTTTTCTCTCCACCTTTTTTGTCTGAATTCAAATCAATATTCTGTACCTACCATTTGTAGAATCTTCAGTATCTGAAGATGACCGAAACAGCGTTGATATACAATATAAACCCCAAATTGCAATTTTTTATAGTAAAACTTAGAAAGTTTTTGAGCTTTTGGTTTTCAGTTTTTTGAGCATTGGTTCCTCTATCATTTTGTCGGAATGGTCCCAAACTATAATTTTCGATACTATATGTGAAGTTATGTGGTCTCCAAAGGTACAATAGGCGCATGAGTGACGAAGAGTGAAAAGCTTTTGACGTCAAGTCAGTGCTTTTCTCTATTTATTTTTTTAATTTGAATCCTGGAAAAGTTCAAAACATTAAGTTACCCAAAAAGTTCATTTTTTTCTATATGACATCACAAGAAGATTTATTTCGAACAAATGAATTACTTCAACTCAGGGAGTAAGTCATTGTACTCATTGACCTTCTGCCAACCTAACAATTTTGGCACAAGTATATCAAAAACCGGAAATTGGCCAATGAAACAAAATATATCCAAAAAATTTCATTCATCCCAAAAGTATCTATCACATTGCCGTCAAAGTAATAATAATAGACCAACGAATAATCTTTTTCTAGTTAAACAAAAAATCAGGAATCAATTTCAGTTATCTTCGCGAATTGTATTTATGCTTTCTATCGACAAAAAACGATTGCTTGGAAAGGATAATTTGAACCCAGAATAGTGAAAAAGCAATAGCTATTGGCTTATGTAATGATTCAGAGTTTTTCATAATTCATTATTTCTTTTCTTTACTTCTTGTGCTGTCTAATACAGAATTTGAGAGGACTATTCACATTTCATTCACAACCCATTAAACTAATTTTCACATCAATTCTTAGAAATAGCTCCCCTACAATATTTTCATAGGAAATCGTATCACATGAAAAAAACAGGATATCTCTTTCGTAATATTCTTCAAAACTATGTAATTGCTCTCGATGGAGTGAAGGATGGAAAATTTTCGGTTTTGCATGCAGGTCTTTGACCTCGAAATATACGCGATATGCTATATAATATTATAACTTTCTCTCGCAAAGCTTGGTGTGTCTCATTTGCAAGATGACTTTATTTTGCAACAATTTAAATAATGGATTGGGGTTCATGGGAATTTTTGATGACTTCAAAAATGTTTCTGAAATTTGGACACGATGACTTCAAAGAATTTTTCAACAGTTGGCTCAGAATTTGAAATGAACATCTAGAAAAATATTGTAATTCTCTTTTCTGCGAACAGAACGCTATCTATTTAATTTTATTATGATGTATGTATCTTTCGAATTTTAAACGATAAGGTTCGAAGCATGGTAAGTGTCGACTGAAAAAAAACAGAAACTTTAAAATTGTAGGGTAGATTATGTTAGATATTTGAGTGAAAATGAATATGAAGAATTGAATTCGACATCCTTTCTTTGGGCACTCAACTTTTGTGAAACAGTCATAAAGTCATCAACGTAATCTTCTATTTTTGAAAAATTTTCTAACCCAAAGCTACACAAGGATCTTAAGATCTCGTAAGATGCTTTCAAATCATTCCAAGCTTCTTCATACTGTCTTACGTGCAAATAACAGCAAGGTTGTATCATCGAACATATTTTAGTTAATGGTTTTTTGGTATTTCTTGTTCTTTACTGTTTCGGTCGTAGTATCACTTTCTGGATAACCATCAATGGATAACCAAAGATCTTCATGACGAAGTAACATCTTCATGGCAAATGACCAACCACAACAACTCTCAGTTGTTCGAATGAAGGAACTGAAGCTTTTTGAATAAAACATATTTTGAATATGTGTATTTGTGAACAAAATTTGTTCAATCGGACAGGAAAAATTTTCTTGCTAATCAAAAAGTAACTAATTATCCTTTCTATCTTCTTACTCCAGCTTCTTAGTGGAAAAATCTTCTTGTGTCTTGAAAGACCAATAATATTCGTTATATTCTCCAACAGATTCAAATCCAAAAACACACAGTTAATGTGTAAAATCTGCGTTGGAAATTTCTTGATAATTTCAAAACTACGTAATCTACCATGATTAAATTTGTTATTTATATGCATAATAACAATTTAAAACTGTGTGAAGAATTTCATATTGATCACGCCACCAAAACCAGAGAAAAATCAAGCAGAATATTAAAAAAATTACAAATATTTCCATGACAACAGATTTGACCGAGTTTTGATTTTGTAAGCCAGTATAAGATATCATTTCAGAAACGACTGAGTTGAAATTTTGTTGGTATATGTACTATAACAATTTCAAGGTTTCTACCAAATTCATATTTCTATTCCAATAATAATCTTAGATTCTAACGATTGAAACCTGATTGGGAAAGAGAATTTGTGGACAAATTAATTTATTAAGTATTCAGTAAGTTTGATTTCCTCTCATAGATAGCAAAACAGACAAATATGACACATATTTGCCATTTTGTGTTTTACTACGATCCACCCATACACCATTCATACGATAACGTATCAACGATAAGGATACCAATTTTTTCTCACTACCCCCACCTCGATTTTATTGGTAGATTCCAGCAAATGGCGTTAATATCTCGGTTAGTCCAGATTGCAATGATTCGAGATAACCGAGATCGAGTTCATTCGACTTCATTTTATGTTATGACCTAGTTCGAAATGTTTATGGAACGGAAGAAGAGTACATTTATAGCATACGCTTTACATAATATTTACTGACCTTTGCGATTCGATTCTGCTAATGCTCATTGTGACATTCTAATCAATTCTGGTTCGGACTATACTCAAGTGACACATACACATTGGAAATAAATTACAGAGCCAACGATAAATTCTCGCCTCTCCGATACCGCTACCGGAGTCCCACAGGGATCTATTTCTGTCCCTGCCTTATTCTAGGATTGCTCTAGTACCAGTTGTATTACACTTCTTTACCATCATCGAACTGGGTTCATGCACATGCGTGTATTTAAACGCAGAAAATTCTGAAATAATTCTCAGATGATCCATTCGACCAAGTTGAAAGAGAAAAAAAAAATTGTGTATGCTTATTCTATAGATGAAGAGTAGGTTTTTCGTTATTAGGAAATTAAAATATTGACGTCAGATTCACTTTTAGGGCATCGTGAAGCATTTTCTTTGCCGGTAATAATGAAATTGGTAGAAAAATTGAAGCTGTTGGGCAAGTTGATGATGTGAGGAATCAAAACCGTGTTCCTCGCTCAAGATCGACTGAGGATATTGCTGTTGCAGCCCTTAGTGTTGACGAAAACCCTGGAGAGGCGGATACAAATATTATTGTTGAATGGATTGCGCTATCAAGCTATGATTAATGATTTTTTATGGACGTAATTGGAAGAAATTCAAGACTCACCATAAGAACTTTGAATTGGTATTACATTAATTAAGACAATAAACGATTTCTTATGCATAAAATGGATTTATTGCATCTCGAAAAAAAAAAAAATCAATTTGCTGCACCCAGTGGTATCAGAATCCTTGCCAGCATGATTTTCAACTTTGAGGAAATGACTCTTCATGGTTCTCCGTGAAGTTTGAGGACAGCAATATAAATGAGAATATTATAGGCTCATTAATCGATAGATATTGGTATCAAAACTGCGTCAGTAGGAACAAGGTTCATGGTGAGCAATGGAAGTACATAAATGATTTCTCCTGTAGATCCAAGGTCAAGGTTCTTAAAACGTTGGGAGCATACCCCTTCCTAATTCCGAACACATCGTAAGTGTTTGAGGAAGCAGTTAATTGAATTTCAATGACAAAATATTTATAGCTCTCGAAACGAATCCTTATTCTGTCAGGAATATTGCTACGTGTGATCTCCTCGATGGAAAATCAAGGTGCTTAATCTCTGTCACAAGAGTCTTCCTGGTTTGACGATGAAAAAATAAAATGTTGTGATTTGAGATGATTTGGTTACTCCCACTCTAAACAGCAGACTATGGGAATGTTTTCAAAACTCATCAGGCTTGTAAAAATTTCATTCATTGTACTCATAAGTTGAGTCAGCCAGTAGCATCAAGGTTGACTGTGATGAAACTTCGAATCGAGTAGGTGGCAATGGCAAGAACAAACTGTTCGAGTTCAAGCGACTAGAGTGTGCTATAATGATGAAAGGTTAACGGCCAATTGCACCACTAGTATTTATTCGATTGCCAAAACTTAGCCTAGGTTCTGAGATATTTCATGAGTAAATCTTTAATTTTGAAGTTTACGTTATGTAATCTCTACATTATTTCCGAGAAACCAGCGGTATTTCACGAGAAAGAAACAGCAATTTCGCCGTTTAGGTCTTGGAACATGTTCTATACATGAAACATTAAAAAAAATATGTCTGTCCTCCGTACATTTTTTCCAGTAATTTCGATGGAATTTGTAAAAATTCATTGATCTTTTCTTTACAATCGGATCTATGAGTTTTGAGGTTGAAATCCAGAAATCAATTCTCCTCTCAGATTTTTTTTCGATAACATCATGAATTTAAGAACATGAAATGTTATGGTGATCTCAAATACAAAGTAGCTGTAGTGCAGATGGTACCTATAGATCACGTGCTTGCTTCATTGTTGGTACCATATGGTAAAACTTCCAAAGCTACATTATATCCAGAAAATATAGAAATTGCAGCATTATTTTCATTAATTTTTCAGTTTTTCAGTTCTTCATTCATTTTGATTTTCGTCTTCTATATCATTTTAAAGACTTGGACCGAGTATTTTTTTGTCTCATCCAATAAAAAACAGAATTTTTACAAAATGCTTTGTGTACATTTTCCCAATGTGTCAACAGCATTTCGAAATTCCATATTCGAATGTTACGCAATGTATTTTCAAAGTTTTCGATTAAAATTCTCTATTCAAGAGTTAAAATAACATGTAAATGAATTGTACCATCTGTCTTAATTGTTCGAAAAAATTATTCAGAAGAGTTAAGTAATGAGCAATTAATCATAGTATGAACCATATAAGTTATTCTTTATTGTTTATGATGGAATAATTGAATTATTTAGGATTTACCTCAAGGTCATCAGAGGTCAAACCAACACTGTACCTGGTTGCATGATGTAATTATAAAATAAGGTCGACATTAGATTCCACTAAGTTTATATCTTACTAAATCAAGCTTTATTGAAAAAATTGAGTTTTGTTCACGCCATCAGAAACATAGAAAATTAAAGCAATAATATCACCAATTTTCATGAATATCGAAGTTTTCTGTGATGAATATATAGATATAGAGGTATTTTTTCTGAATAATTTTTTGATCTTTATATTATATCTATTATCTATATCTATTGTTTCATGAGATTCAGTTACTCCATCAGGCTCCAGAAAAATCTCCATCCCAATCGACAGTGTATGAAACTCTTAGAGTAACTTAAAAACTTTAATTTCACCAGGAACATCCTAAAGAACATCCGAAATAATTCTAGGATATTTACTGATACCGGTTATCAAAAGACATTCTATTAGCTTCAACATGCCACTTCGCTATCTTTAGGATGTAGGTCAAACAAGATATGGTTTCCAAGATATGCTAACTTTTTAGAAGAGACCAATATCCTGAACAACAACGAAAACATACACAAGAGACACTATCAAACGCTATTGTTGAATTTGTAAGTTATCAATTTTGTTTGAAATCCAACACAAACAAAATAATACATCACGCATATTAATATACAGGGTGACCCACATGAAAAAGACAGGTCAACTTGAGATTGCAAATTCGTTGGTGTAGGAACATTCCCCTCTAGAATATTAAAAGGCAGTCTCAAATAATTCTAAATGTTTAGCAATTCTACTTATGAATATTCAGAGAAATTCTGTTTGTCGTTTGTGTCTGTGAAAAATCTATGTGAGTTGAAAATCTTAAACATCAGCTGGCAAGGTTATGGCACCCGTATTTTGAGACGGCATGGAATATTGGCTATTGATTTCCGCCGATATAATGCTCCTTGCCACAATTCAATGAAAACCATGGAAACATTGAACTAATTGCACTTCCAACTGCTTGACCATCCAGCTAATTTTCCAAATCTAGCCTATTTTGAAAACAAAGACAAATCTTTCCACAGAAAGTTATTGAAAAGTTAGAGGAGAATTGGAGTGTATATATCACTCTTGGAGGTAACTATGTTGACGAATAAAGTTGAATTTTCAAGAAAAAATGTGTTTTTGCTGGTTAGGCCCGTAACTTATTGAGTGAAGTGTTAATGTTATAGTACCTACCTATGAAGGTCAGTAGCGTGAAGTTGAACAATTCAGAACTTTTTACAGATAAATCATTAATATTGCCACATAACGTTTTTCAATGTGAAATACAGGGGCTTTCAACAGTTGAGTAAATTTCAGAGTCATTAATTCAATTTAATAATTCAACGTATTCAATTTCGCTTTCAGTTACACCACGTATAAAACAAATACAGAAATGATGTTATTGTAGGAAACCGTCCCACAACTTTACCCAGGAATTAGTTTATTCTATTCAGAAGCTCGTTTAATTCCAAGATACCTTGAATAACATAATAATTTACTACTTGTTTTCATTGACAAACGTTTTACGACAAGTTTAATGTCTTCACTAAGAAAAAACATATATTTAGAGACGACCATTAGAAAAATCATCTGAGTAAACATGTTTTGTTGACCGTCTAAATATGCGTTTTGGAGTTTGCTTCGGAAAATCGATAGTACATATTTATTTTCACTATAAAAGCCAAACTGAATTTCTTCAAATTTCAAGAAAGTTGAAATTGAAAACACTTTTCGGAAGCTTATGAGAATGAGTAAAGCACTGAAGTGAAGTTTGCTCTAGTCCCGCTTGCTGGCTCAACCGTAGCGGAGTCAGGTATCGACTACCTCCCCGGTATCGGCTGAAACTTTCGAAAACAACATTTGAACTATGATAATTAGAGAGATAATTCTTTCTGGTATGTGTGTTGATTGATCAAAACTATAGGAATCTTTAAATTTAGAATCAGATCGTCAATCTGCAACATCAACATCTTTGGACAAACCTTGGCTCAAACAAGTGTAAAGATATTAACAGATGGTAATGACTTGAAGAAAGGTCAAGAGAATAAAGTGTTACTTGTCCCTAGCAGAAGCCTCTATAATAATCCACAAAAGTAATGGTTAAATCCCTCTCCAAAAAGTTTTGATGAGTAAATATTTTTCAATTAACAACCCCTCAACCAGAAGAAAATGGGTTGCCTTGCAATAGGGCTCTTACCCCTCAAACCCAAACATTATTGCTTAAATGAAATCAAACCAATTTAAATAGGTATAATTTCTTTTATTTGCTCATTGTTGCCTAGCTAAACCATTGGCCACAATGATGAGTTGGTCGCTTTGCTAAGAGATAGTTCAGTTGCACAGCTTCCAAGGTTGCAAATCCCAATCCACTTGACTTTTCTGAATTACTTCGTTGATGAATTATACTTCAGTTTAAACTGGAGTTCAATTTGTTTTGAGAATTCAAAATGATTAAATCTTTGATAAGGAAGGCATAGAAAATACATTGAAGCTAACAGTCACAACTCAGAACATCTATTAGAATCATTAAACAGACGTTGAATTGCCAATATTTTCCCATTTTCCTCTAAACTTGATGACTATGTTTGTCTTTGTGAAATCAAATAGGATTTTCCCTTTAAATGGAATGGATTGAGCATTGATGGAGCAGGTCTAAAATGAATCTCCCTCTAAATTCAAATAGTGATCAACAACTAGCTGGATGATAAGGGGTAGCTCAGTTGCATGTCCTTCTAGGTTGCAGACCTCCATATAGAAGGTTTTTCAATTCGTTTCAAAAATTAAAAATGATTCAATCCTTGGTAAGAAGACGTAGATGATTGCATTGGAGTTGACAGTCAGATCTTCGAACAGTTTTACCAAATGTAACACCTGATAAATCTATCGAAAATAGGGACTTCGCTGTATCAATATTTTTCCTTCAAATGGAAGATGGAGCTTATCTAAGATGAATCTCCCTCTAAACACAAACAGTTATAACTATTATAATCGAGATTATGGATAACGACCCATGGGAACTTTTGCGCAATGTAGCATCTGAAAGGGATCCAACAGTCCGACACTTTCTAATGTTACCATATCCTCCAATGCACAGAGAACTGCATTGGTTGCATCAAACTAGGAAGTTACGCAAGCCATCAAACTCCTACCCCACCAACACCGTCCAAATATCACACAGAAAGGTCTGAAGAGAAAGAGTACCACTCATTGACATTTCCTGCTTCTAACCCGCCCAAGAAGTTCCCCAGTATCAGTTCTGAAAGTAGAAGTGATATGCAATAACGCTAAAACAGCAGACCGTTGCTCGTCGTCGAGGTGAGAGTGGTTCTCTAGCTAATGAAGATGGCTGAATGCCCCACCCGCGGGTTGCTCTCCGACGCATAGCTGGTTCTGTAGACCGGTGGTACCGCAAACGGTTCTGCCATAGTTGGTGCCCTACTTTGGACTCAGGTTCAGCTACGCGATGTCTAGCCGTTTCTATAGTACAACTTGTACCGTTAGTGATCGCGGTTGGCCTAGGAACGTGGTCTTAGCATCTTCGTCTTTGTCCATTCTCATTTAACTGGAGTGACGGACAAAAGTGCGCGAAACTGCCATGTGCTCAGGGATTGTGCGTCTTTGTTTCGCCTATCAAATGGATTCTTGACTATTTTGGACTTGACTGTGAGAATCACACATCGAGTTGATGGGAGAAAATGACATCTTACGGTGAGACTTTATCTTCTTCTTTTTCTTCTTCTTCTTCTCGGTTTTGGGTTCAGCTTACTACGTCTTGTTATGGATGTTACGACGCAATTCGATGTGATGTTGCTATATGTTCATCATCCTCGCGCTTCCTACTGATAAGTATAATTAATAATATGAAAATGAATTTCAAAGGTTTGATTTTTCAGTATACCTAGATGAGTCTATTAACTATTTCAAGAGGTGTTTCAAAAAAGTCATATCACTTCAAAATTCTTAACCTAATCTTAAGGTCTTCTTTACTAATTTTTTTTTAATGAAATATATGTATGTACAATACTCTTCTTACAAGGTTTTGATTTTGTGTTCATTGAAAATTGAAAGGTTTTTCAATCGTATCTCAATTATTTCAATGATGAATTTCAAAATTTCTTCATTATCATGAAATTACCGAATTTTCTGAAACACTACTTTGAGCTAATTGTCATTTATCGCTTTCTTATTTGGTAATATTTCCATTCATTGATATTCTGAAGTTCAAAATTGAAATACACGTGTACGCATTAGTTTTTTTGGAGAAACTCTAAAAAGATTGCTTTCATCATTCCAAAAATTTGAAATTTGTTATTGAAATAATTGAGAAAGCTTTCAATTCTCAAAGTGATATAAAACTAACACACAAAATCAAAATGAATCTACACCGAAGAACCTAGTGAAAAGGATAGAGTACACCCTTAAAACAAGAAGCTTTGGTTGAGAAATTTTCAATAATTTTTCAGCTTCTTATGTCGGCCCAAAAATTCAATTTATTATTTCTAATATGAACCAGTCAAGAAAGTATTTCTCGAAACGTAAAAAATGTAATCTATTATGTTTTGAGGTAATTTTCAATCTTCACAACCTTGAAGAAATCGATGCAAAAATTTTTTTCTTTCAGGATATCTTGTAGTTGAAGAAAAATTTTCAATTGAAACGGCAGAGAATATGAAATCTGAAAACTTAGCCAATGTTTTGAAATCAGCAAAGTGGCCAATTCGTTTATTCCCTTAAAAAGAGTTGATATTTATCTAACAAATAAGTATATCCAAATGAGTGAGTAAATAGAACAGTAAAAAAAGCAAAAATTAGAACAGAAATTATTATAATTCGCTAAATATAAAAACCAAGAGATATGACCATGGAAAACAAGGAAGTCAGTGATACAGTGTCATGCACCTCTATCTCCTAAGTGTTTATATTTTGATATCAAAATTTCAGTTGGGAATTTGCGAATTTGCCAAATATTCTCGAGCCGTTAGATATGAGGTTCAGTGACCGTCAATAAACAATATTGATGTCATTGTGTGGATTTTGGAACATAATCTGGACCCGAATTGCTAATCACCTAACAATTGTAATGATATTGACTCTATATGATTCATTTTATTTTTTAAGCATTATTTACTCAGTCTAATATAAAATGTTGTGATATTTTTTAAAATATCAAGTAATATGAATACAGGTACTTTTACCATTCAGGATGATTAGACAAAATGATATTCAATTTCATTGGCAAATCAACATTAAAAAGTTAAAATGTAACTTGATCTTGAGAGTAGTATACAATCAGAACTTTTGAGTTTTCATTTGATACTTTTTAAAGCACGTGCTAGGGTAATGACTTAAAAACCTTCTACCTCAGTATCTACCTAAATTTGAAGTAACATCACCCGTCAAAATAAAATATAACAACTATTTTTGTGATGAATCCACTTGAAATGTAACTAGGAAATTTGTTCAATGAATACAGGATGAAGGCTCATGTAAAATATGCATGATGTTCTAGAATCACTTGGTAAACCTCAAACAGATCATCGAAGGGCTATAGCAATAACTTCATATTAACATTAAATATGACATACGTCTTTTGAATTTTGGTACTAACGAGAAAAAAATTGGTTTGGTATGGGTGGTACCATCAGTGCTCCAGACCTGGAGGTGAGGTGTTTTCTTAATCCTCTCCGAGATATTTCTGAGGCTCAGAGCTTATGGTAGTCAAAACATATGTTAATGTATTCCACCACTACTATAGACATATAACTTTAAAATATTTTTTTAATCCCATGCCTGAAATTGGACAAGTAAAGATGGAAATTCCTGAAAGGACAATAACATTCGATAGGACGACTATAAATGATACTTATAATCGAATTTGTTCAAGACAGCAACAAAAAAAAGTATAGAAGATCGAAGAGAATCAAAATAGCACTGAATCATATCAACTCATATTGTAATCTACAAAACAGGAACTATGTCAAACGGATACAAGGAACAACGGATCCCTGACTCATTCTCCTTAATATGGAATGAATAAATACACCATTGCCCAAATAACTTTCACTTTTTTGATGCTCCAAAGATAAACCAACGCCAAACTTTCTCCTTGTCTCAAAAATTTCAAGGTTTCATTCTACGAGATCCCGTGAGAACAATCAACAACACATATCCTACGCCTTTCAATTCAAACAGAATGTAATTATGTCATCTGGCTACTAACAATAATCTAAACTATAACAACACATTCATTTGATGTTAAAATATCTTATACATTATTCACAGAAACCTGTCGAAGGTGACTAAATATTGTATGGATAAAGTTATCACCAGAATGCAAATAGGTCTTTCATTCCCCCTGAGAACAATGGTAGGCAAGTGGTCATAAGTTTTCAAAGATGCTGTAACAGTATACGCGACTTCAATTGAACGGAACACAATAAATAACGGCCTGGTCTTGCTTAGAAGCCGAGAAATCAGGATTCCGGTCATGGATTGCAATCCAATGGTACTCAAGGTCCAGTCGTAACCTTTGTTGGTTCATGAGTATCCTAGACCGTACTCCGTGTGTTGAAGGAACATAAAACCTTTGTTTTCTATTGGAGGAACAATGCTGAATTCATTTGCATCCATTTGTTCCTTACTTAAGGGGATCCTTCGTCCGCCATCTTGGATTTCAGATGAGTGTTCTCGAATTGTAGTTGTTTATTATTATTTTTTCAAATATATAATACCGACAGACACGTATAATAAAGGGTGTTTTTTTTAGAGCTATAGAACTTTAAATTGCAATAAAACAACGATGGATTATCCGATTGACATGAATTTTATTTATCCGCAAGATAATCTTGTGGCATTACATTTTAAATATGATTTCTGGTATATGACCGCCACGGCTGGCTTGGATGTATTCCAATCTGGACGTCCAATTTTCGATGACTTTTTCCAACATTTGTGGCCGTATATCGGCAATAACACGGCGAATGTTGTCTTCCAAATGGTCAAGGGTTTGTGGCTTATCCGCATAGACCAATGACTTTACATAGCCCCACAGAAAGTAGTCTAGCGGTGTTAAATCACAAGATCTTGGAGGCCAATTCACAGGTCCAAAACGTGAAATTAGGCGGTCACCAAACGTGTCTTTCAATAAATCGATTGTGGCACGAGCTGTGTGACATGTTGCGCCGTCTTGTTGGAACCATAGCTCCTAGACATCATGGTTGTTCAATTCAGGAATGAAAAAGTTAGTAATCATGGCTCTATACCGATCACCATTGACTGTAACGTTCTGGCCATCATCGTTTTTGAAGAAGTACGGACCAATGATTCCACCAGCCCATAAAGCACACCAAACAGTCAGTTTTTCTGGATGTAACGGTGTTTCGACATACACTTGAGGATTAGCTTCACTCCAAATGCGGCAGTTTTGTTTGTTGACGTAGCCATTCAACCAGAAGTGCGCTTCATCGCTAAACAAAATAAAATGGACGTAGTGCGCGATACGTATTCCGCACAGAACCATTATTTTCGAAATAAAATTGCACTATTAGCAAAGCGTTGTTCAGGCGTGAGTCTATTCATAATAAATTGCCAAACCAAACTGAGAATAAATCACTTGACAGCTGTTAAATCTTGAACAATAGCTTGAAAATCAAGCCAAGCTGTGAATGCGTAGATGTTCCCTACTTTAAAATTGGTGGAGATGAAGCAGGTATGAAAGAAAGCTTCATAGGCAACCTAATATCATAATAATTAGTCACGTATAATTCCAAGTAAAATTTATTTTATTAGATTTCAGTTTTGAGTAGGAAAATTTCTATTTTGTCTGTTAAAAATATACTTATTCCTTCATTTTTGGCTGGGGTCAGAGCAAACATCAATAACCCTGTATCTCAAAAACCAGAGCTATTTGAAATGAGCTATTGATGAAATCCGCACATCAAAAACATTCAAAATCATTTCATTTTGTTGCTCATTTTACCTATTTCCCTTATTTTTCGTGTACTACAGAAACTGCTTAAAAAGACTACGACCTTCAAAACTTATTTATAGAATACTCCTGAGAATTATAGTGTGATTTACCTTCAGACGGATAAACTTGATGAAATAGTAAGGGTTCACTTTTCCTCTTTATCAATAGAACCCCATCAGAGACTGCATTTAATGACGTCATAGACTGTAGAATTTGCATCAGAATTAGAGAATTAGTCTCTACGCACATGCGTGATTCTATTCAACTCATTCGTACGTGATAACAGTGATAAGGACGATAACAGAAAAAAAGACTAATTCAATAACTCACTACAATAACAACCGTAGCTTCAGTTATGTATTCGTTCACATATAACACACATTATATTCGATCTGTGATATGGTGCAGGAATTTTGTTATCAAAATTCATCAGATTTCGGTCCAAAAAACAAAATTCGTCGTGTTTCGGATTCAGTTTTTGCCCTAACCTAACCCAATGATTTTCTTGGAAAGCTACAGTCGTATTTTGCAAGGTAGTATTCGCTAGAATGACCTTTGTTTCTATCAATTCATCAAGGACTTATGTGCAATTGAGTAATAATGACAGCTCTTTCAACTTGAATTTGTATGTGGTTGCAGAATCATTGGTTGATGTGATAAAATTGAATGTTTGACAAATGTTCTCTTTTGTTCTATGACTATAACGATTCATTGGCCCATGTGCGTATACAGCATAGAATTATCCTCAGGTTATTTGTGATTGAAGTTATTTTACTATGATACTTAAATTAATTGAAGATAATTAAAGCTCATTTTAATTATGTACTTGGGTAATGAGTTTTCCTATTGTAATTTAAAATTTTATTCTTTGATCCTATCAGGCTCTTTCTCTATTCCATCATTTTTGAGCTCTCTTTGCTCGAATATAGCGCTCTATTATTTCGTCACATTGTCTATAATTTTCGAATTTTTATTGGGGAAAACTCTAAGGTATGTCAAGCTGATTATGAATTCATGGCCAAATTCATCAAGCATGAAGTTAATTCCAAAACTGTTTTTTTGATCATTATGAAAATTTGCATTTGGATAGACAATTTCAAGCCGAGTAGAAAATTTCAAGTTGATCGCTTAACCAGAACCATAGAAAATTCAAAGGGAATATAGAAAAGCAATGCCCAATATTTTCGTGACCACTAAACCGGCAGAGTTGATATTTTGGGTAATAATATGATATAACTATTTCAAGCAGCGTGCGAAATTTCAATCTGATAACATCGTCAGAACCATAGAAAATTCAAGAGAAATATTGGAAAGGAAATACTCAATATTTGCGTGAATACAAATCCAATCGGGATAAGATTTCGTGTGTATGTTTAATATAATAATTTCAAGTTTTGTGCAAAATCTCAAATTGATAGATTCTTCAGAACCATAGAAAATTCAAACAAAACATCGGAAAAAAAAATTTCATTCATATTTAAAATATTTTGATGAATCAATTGATTGAATTCATAATTCTCGTGACCTATGAAAAATGGTTTTGTAGTACATAGGCGTACAAATTTGCTTCCTCCGTTTTTTTCCGAAATTCCAAGCTTTATTGTAAAAAACTGGTTATACATTTATTGAGTATTGTCCATCGCTGGCCCACTACTTTCTTGCATCTTTCGGGAAGCGTACGAATCCCGTGTTAAAAACACTGGTCATCTTTTGAAGCGATCCACGAATCGATCCAATTTTTTTACTTCTTCATAATACCGTGAATATTCGGTTTGGCCGTCGACATGACTCCATGACTGGGATATCCCCATGATTTTCTGCGCTTGGGATTAACGTAATGAACCCATTTCTCGTCTCCAGTTACAATGCGATGCAAAATCCCTTCCGTCTTTGCCTTGCAAGCAGCTGTTGACAAGCAAACAAACACCTTTCAACATATCTCGCCTACAACTCGTACGGCACTCAATTTTCTTGTTTCTAAATCACTTCCAAGACTTCAATAATAATAATATAATGATAAAATTTATTTAGCACCCGGCTAGTATAGAAAATAGAAAATCAACACAACAACAATATAATCATCCACATTTCTTCAAGTGGCCATTTAATCTTCCGCAGAATGTACCCAAAGATGGGGCCGTCTTAATTTCCTCTGAGAGACCATTATACAAACGAACACCCTCATAGAACAAGGACTTCTGTAAAGAAGTTGTTCTCACTGTGCAGATATTGAAGTTTTTTACTGACCTAATATTGTAGTCATAAAAATTTCCTCTTCTTTCTAAGAAATATTACAGATATCGTGGTACAAGATCATGCTCTATCTTGTAAATTAGGGTTAGATTGGCCTTCTTGATATTTTTTCCACAGGTAACCAGTTCAATTCATTATGCATGACTACTATACAGGTATGAACTTACTACATCTTAGGATTATTCTCATGGATTTATTCTGTTGAAATTGAAGTCTACTTATATCTCCTTGTGTACATGATATCAGCAGTGCAGAACAATAATTAAAATGGGGCATAATGATTGTATTGAAGACCTATCTTCTGGTCCAATCCGACAAAAAGGCAGAAATACGAGCAAAAAATGAATTATTCTTCCCTTATTTCCTGCACATATGTGCAGAAAAAAACTCAAATGTTGATCAGCCGTTTGAAATGGCTTCTTGCGTCACTCCCAATGATCCTGCCAATTCTTGTTGCTTTTGACGCGAGTCTTGATCAAGTAATGCCTCCAATTCTGCATCTTCGAAAATTTCCCTCTTTCACCGCTATGCTGGTCTTCGACGTCAAAATCGCCGTTTTCGAAGCGTTGAAACCACTCTCAGCACGTGCTTTCACTAAAAGCGGCTTCACCATAGGTATTTGGGAACATTCGATGAGCCTCAGCTACAGATTTCTTCATATTATAGCACAAAATTAAAACCTCTTGCAAATGACGAGAATTTGGCTCGTAAGCTGACATGTTTAATCGAGAATAACTTTATGATGCAAACACAAATCTACTAATATTTCGATGTCGTTATGTTTACAAATACCTAAGATTATTGTATGACATCTGCGATCTATTTATTTCGACTACCACTTACCGCTACGCTACAGCCATCTTTTGCAAAATGGCGGAAGCAAAGTTGTACACCTAATATTTATATTATTAATTTTATCGTGACTGTATCATACAGAACAATTCTCCATTGAAAAAAAAACAGCTGAAATAATAAAAAGCCCACGCACATGACGTCAATGAGAAAACACCAAAAGCTCGAAAAACGGGTTCGAAATTCAGGCTGAACACTGACATTCAATTCTGATACGTTGACGAGGAGGACCACTTTCACTTTTATACTTAATTAATTTGGCAATCCGACTACTCCACAATATCAAGGTTCGTAGAACGTTGACTTCGATCGTGTTGAAATTTTCGATTGTGCGAATTTCGTTTCCTAATTGGGTTCAACCTAGAAATCGCGTTATGATATTCTTATATAATCATTTGCAAAAATAACAGTTGCAAAATATGAACGGAGGTACTGAAGTTTCTTGACACCACTTCAATTATAATGTTATTGTGTCGCTTAAAGCGGAATGGAAATATAAACTTAGAATTTTTCAACTTGTTGTTTGATGTACAGGATGGTCTATATGCATATAATATAGAATTGAGTCAGTTGACATACGTACTGAACCGATTTAAATTTTTGATCAGAATATTCGCTCAAAAAAATTGTTTTTATAGTTTTTTTCGGAAAACTATCCGCTATAATCTCGTAAAACTCAAGAAATCTAATCAATCAAATCCTGGATTACCCTGATATGGTATCGATCGGAATTTTTTTCCAAATTCATATTAGCACTTGAAGACTTCTGTTTTTATTGTATAAAACGAAAATGATAAAATTCGCTTGAAAAAAAAATACTCATAAATATCCAGATGTGGCGTGATCCCCCCATAGTACTGTTTACGAGTTATTGACGCTAAAAAAAAACACATCTAATCATCAGGCTTGTCGACGTTCGTTTTACGTTGCCGAATTTTATTGCCACTTGGGGTTCTGGATGATTTTCTTTTCAATTCTCTAATCAGAATGTTGATTCCTCAGAATGGAATGCAAAATATAAGAAAACAATTCCATTTCATCACTTCCAACTGACCCTTCTTAAGAAATATAAGAAGTTTCATTATTTCATACAACATTCCATTATTTTATAATATTATTCATTTTTTATATCAAATTATCTAGTGTTAGGAGTGGCCGCATTCGAATTAAATAATAGTTCGTCCGCATCATTCGATTGTTTTACTCGATAATCTTAAGCAAAAAAAAACAAATTTTTTGATCAGAATATCCGCTTGAAAGGATTGTTGTTATAATTCTTTTCGAAAAACTATCCGCTATAATCTCGTAAAACTCAAGAAATCTAATCAATCAAATCCTGGATTTCCCTGATATGGTATCGATCGGTATTTTTTTCCAAATTCATATTAGCACTTGAAGGCTTCTATTTTGATTGTATAAAACGAAAATGATAAAATTCGCTCAAAAAAAATACTTAAAATTTTCCGAATATTCACTGCTTTCATCTAGACTAGTTTCGAATTTTTCTGCGATTGCTAAGAAGTTATTTTTCCCCAAGCGGATATGAAACGATTTGAGTCATAACATAAGAAATATGACATAAATATCGACTGGAGAAAGGATGACTAAGAAAATAAAATTAATATCCATTTCAAGAAAAATAAATCGTTAAGAAATAATCTGTTAATTATTATTCAAGATGTAATCGTTATTTATTGTTTATAGGAAGTGAATACGGAATTCAGATAAACCTCCATATTTATACAATATTGTTTCGATCTTAGGCTTGGATGAAAATTAATGAACCAATTTGAATAGATGGAATATTTGTTTCGTTTTGAATAAACCTTGAGGACTTTTTCGGTCTAGGTTCCCATGCCAAGTTCAAAAGAATTATTGAAAGCCAGGCAAGCAGAATTTGACACAGGGCCAAGTTCAAAGCGAATCTCAACACATGTACTTTTATCAATAATAGGAAATGATGTCTTCATTCATTTGGATCCTCACTTGAGAAATATCCATCTTGAAAACATTTTCTCTAATTACAATAATTTGTAATTTTATTTCATAGCCACAATTGTGAGTTTATGTCAGACAGAACAATAGCTTATTTGACAAAGTTAAATCCTGTCAAATTATTATTATTTAATAGTATTTCATTGTGAAGATTAATTCTATTCATTACATTCTTATTATAGCATTTAAGTTGAAATGCATCTTGTTCTATGGAGATAATGAATCTGTTCATCTTGAAATAACTCTAATATTTTATTATGAAAAATGTTGAAATTTGCAGTAGAACACTAAACTCAAGAAATTTAAACCAAATAATAAACGTTTTTTTCTCAAATTGACGTCATCGCAAGTTTGCCCAAACCATTTTGTTTCTCATCACGTGATAATATTTTTGAAGTTTTTTGAGTTAACTTAAAAAATGAAAAACTTTAATAAAATTCTCCATTTCTCCATATCGAGAAATATCAGTTTTGGATTAATATTCTTAGAATCTCTTGAAACTATCAAATTAATTTTATCTGTCATGTGTTCCTCTCTGGTTGGTAAGAGTCATAGATTACCTAGTTCTAATAGAAGTGAAAATAAAAATTCATATCTAGTCGGAATTAAAGTTACAGGGAAAAAATTGAAAGATCTTAATGATGATAATGCAGAAGAATGGGCACATTGTTCATGCAGAGGAATATCTCAACTTGCACTTGTTCAGTACCCTAAAACCTTGAAGCGAGAAATGATGATCTCTCGGATTATTGTACTATTGAAATTTGAGAATTCACCTTCACAGTTGTTATCTAAATGGCAACTGCTGTTTTGGCCATGAAACATGTTTCATCTCTTGGTTATGTTCACGTACTTTCACCCGCTGTACTTCTGAAGTTCACAATCCTCACCTTAACTTCACTGCTTCAGTTTGAACATTTTGCAACCTTTGACATTTGAAGTTATTACAACCTGTTTTTCAACAAAAATCAGACGAGATAGATTCATAGAAAATTACAGCACCATATCCTTCTTTCCATTCAGGGTGATTATTCATTGTTATTGGCTCATTTCGTTTCACTTCATTACTCGTTTTGAGGCAACACCCATAAGAAAATGAGAAATGGTTTACAACCTATTCAATCCTGGATGTTGATGATGAATAAATAAATATATATATATATATATATATATATATATTCTGATGAATAGAGATATTCTACTGAAGTTGTAGTAAACACACTCTAATCACAGAATTTTTATAAGCGTTTTCAGAAATTGAATGCTATAGGATTAATTTTCAATTTCTCAAGTTGACAACATATTTGTTGAAATAATTTGTTTAACGTTATATGGATTAGAGTTTAGTTTAGAGCAACAACAGGAAGGAATACCGACCAATTCAATTAACATCAAAAACCATCAAAGGTGCCGCTTATACTCATAATATACTCATAAATATTCAGATGTGGCGTGATCCCCTCATAGTGCTGTTTACGAGTTATTGACGCTAAAAAAACACGTGTAGATACTCATCAGGCTTGTCGGCGTTCTCTTTACGTTGCCGAATTTTATTGCCACTTGGGGTTCTGGATTATTTTCTTTTCAATTCTCTTAGCAGTATAATGTTTCCTCAGAATGGAATGCAAAATATAAGAAAAAATACCATTTCATCACTTCCAACTGACCCTTCTTAAGAAATGAAGTTTCATTATTGCATACTACATTACATTATTTTATAATATTCTTCATTTTTTATAACAAATTATCTAGTGTTGGGCGTGGGCGCATTCGAATTAATAATGGTTCATCCGCATCATCCGATTGTTTTACTCGGTAATCTTAAACCAAAAAAAAAACAAATTTTCAAGCTTTTCTGAGCTAGGAGCCTGAAAGGGTTTCGATTTGTATTTTTGCCAGGGAGGTAGGACCCCGATTATCCAATAATAATTTTTATAATTCTGCAGAGTAAGCTTCTGTTAGGGCGGTAAAATGGGTCTCTGCCTAGGGCGCCAGTTTTCTTAGCGACGGCCCTGCAACTTCAATATGATCAATAAGATATTGCGCACTCGAAAAATTTATTGAGATATATCAGCTATCTGGGACTACTCCCCTTCCTCAAATAGATGACCAAATAAATAGACATTAGACTAAGACAAATGATTAAATATAATAGTGAATAAAATGGAGACAAATTTAACGGTTTCGAATACTGATACAAGCAGAGGTAATTTAGAAGTCCTAGTCGTAGTAAAATGATCTATGAGCGTAAGAATCCCTTGAACTTGGATAAGATTCAGTGAATTTGATAAAAAAAAAACAATATATTGGATTTTGATTCAACAAAGACAACTATCACTGATCTCCTTTTCACATTAAAATAACTAACTGCTGGTTTACAATATGGAATGAATAATTTCTTTGAAATGAATATAATGACCTGAACTACATATGTAACAAAGGAAACTCTACATCAAGTGAAACAATAATAGGATAACAATGAGTATAAATACATAAAAGTTACGTTTTCACAAAAAAATATAAAAAGGGGCTCGAATTTATATTTGGATGTTGTATCGATGAAATGACAAAGAGAAATGTCGATACCCAAATATGCAAGATATTGTTCACCAGGATAATCAAGAGGAACGTTGAAAATAATTTTAGGGAAATTGTACTTTTTCCTTTCAGTCGAAAACAACGCTCTCTTTTGAAAGAGAATAATGAATCCACAAGAAAGTAAGATATTTCGTAAAATAATTCAATAAACAAAGAATATTCGCTTGTGTTACTTGCACTACACCGACCAAATTGAGTTAAAACTTTGATTGATGAGCTAATCCAACAAAAAGTTATATATTTCTTTTTTTTTCTAGGAATAATGACCCTGACGCGTGGACCGTGTGAACTTGACAAGATGAGCTTATTTCAAGATTTGAAATTGAAACGGAGGAAAGTTGATTCACGCTGTAGTAGTGACGGTAGGTTGTCTTTCTTATTCTCATTTCCTTCATATAATAATTCCAAGAGTACATATTTCAGTTCATTTTTCGACACAATCATTGAAAATGTCATTGAAACAATCAAATTCTCATGTGGTGCCTTCGCCATTTTGCATTTCGTGGACTTTTAAATAATTTGTGTATCACTTTCAAAAAAATCTTTTTCCATTTGTAATGATTGAAAACTATTAATTTGGCTTCTCTTAATCTCTATCTATCTAATCGAAAATTTTTCAGTTTTGGACTATAAAAATACAAAATATCAATCGATACTCAATTAGGATATAAGGATGTTGATCTATCGGAGTTGAATGGATAAAGTGAACATAATAAACTTAAAATATACTTTATATTTTTTTTCTCAAAAATTAGGAAATACTTAATATAAATCTCTCTGTAATTTTTATATTTCTTTTTCACTCAATAGACTTCTCATCTGCGTAATCATATATGTTCATAATGTTTCCATTCATCTACTTGTTTGAGTAGCTCACTTCCTCATATATACTTCTTCTTTCACACTTTGCACACCACGAAAAATTGAATTAAAATCCGTTATTTTTCATTTGTTGAGAAACATTGAATTATTTCTCTTTAAAATTCATCTCTGGTGACTTGAAAAAGGAGAATTTTAGATGATATTATGTGCTTATTGACTTTGTTGTATGGTTTATAAATACTTCGACTCATGATTCATGAAACACCTTGTATTTCACCTCATTTTCCTAATTGCCTTGAAGTATTTGGAGTAAATTAATCCGTCTTTATCACCCTCAAAGTTTTTACCAGGAATATCCAGATATTTTTGCTAAAAGAAATCCCAACCTTGCACAACTCCCTATCACCCTCACTGCATTTTAGATTAGGCAGCCATTCGCGACATTTTTTTCTAGGCAATGTATCTGTCCGGTTCTAGGCGAATCCGTCGCCGACACTAGCACATCATCGCCAGATATCGTCAATCCCACGTCACCCAAGATGTCCGACACCATCGTCAACCCTCCTAGTCCGGACTCCACGCCTCATCAGATCCACCCCTCCGTCGCCACCCTGGAGAAGATGTGCCGTCTGGGCGAGTCGGGTGTCTTTGACGGTGGAGGAATCACCAGCGTCATCCGTACCTTACCTGTGATCAGGTCACAGAGCCCTCCAGTGAGACCTGCCACTACAGCGAGTCCGTCTCTGTACCCACCAAGACCTCACAGCTCACCTGGTCGGCCTGCAACCAACCCGGTCATCAGACATAGTCCCCTCATAGTACAACTGCCAGTTTCTTCGCCTAGTATCCTTTCACACGTCATCACCAGCCAAGGGTCCATATCTCCTTCCTCCACCACTGCCACTAGTAAATGTAGCGGAGTCATCATGAACCAACCTTCACAGAACCAATTATGGATCAAACACTCTAGGTTTAATGGTATAGTGAAGCCAGAGATAATGAGCAACAATTTCGCCGCCCCTGCTCCTTTGGATCAAAGTCCAACAAGCCCTAGCCATAGATTAACACCGAAGCCAAACCCAGGGGTAATTATGGGAGAATCTGGTGGGATACGGACCATGATCTGGCCCCAGGCCCAACAGACCAGCCCTATATCTGAATCATCTCAGCATCACTCTCTAGCCAGTTGGTCTCCTGGTAGTAACTCCAGTGTTTCGAACACCGAAGAGAGTGCAGCTCAAATGCTCTTGAATTTAGGGCAAGATAGACTTGGCCTTCCATCCAGATCTACCTTGTCTCCTCCGTCACTTTCACCAAGGCCTTACACGACGTCACCACTCAACATGGAGAAGCTATGGGCGGGAGATCTTCGACAGTTACCGGTAAATCAGCAGATGCAAGCTCTGATGTCACCTCCAAGCCTACCACCTTTGTTCAGCATGTCTCCTATGGATTCGAAAATGAACGAGTCTTCGTCTTCTAGTGATATGAGAGAGTCGACTGAGGATGAGGAACAACCTATGATCTGTATGATATGTGACGACAAGGCAACTGGATTGCACTATGGTATCATCACTTGTGAAGGTTGTAAAGGTTTCTTCAAAAGGACGGTACAAAATAAAAGAATATATACGTGTGTATCGGACGGGAAGTGTGAGGTCACCAAGGCTCACAGGAATAGATGTCAGTTCTGTAGGTTCCAGAAGTGTATGAGGCAAGGGATGGTTCTACAAGGTGAGTCATTATTTCTATCCCATAGTCTATTCATAAATTGTAGAATTTTACCTCTTGAAGGGCTGCAGATGTCAGTATAACTTCATACATGGGCGTAATTGAATATTTTTGAATTCGAAGATTTGCTATTATTCACTCAATAATGAAGATTTACTTTGAATTATTAACTTCAATTAGAATGCAATAAACACTACCTGTAACAAACAAATGTTTGTCTTTCCTATTGAGAAGATGCACATTTCAGAAAGATAAAAATAATGAAAACACTGCTATGAGACCATTTTCATTTGAAATCTACCCTGAATTTTCACAATTTTTCAGTATGATATGTCAAAAAATAATACCTAAACAGAGTAGCTACCATACCATAGTATAAGGAAAGGATAGTAAGCCAGTGTAGTGCTTTTTTTCGATTTTGTTGATGTTGAGCGCCATCTAGTTGTACTGACGTTTTACTCGAATTTTACTGTCAAAAATTGGTCCGTAAAGTGGAGCCCTCTGAAAAAATCGGTGTTATTTTGAAGAACTAAAATATTTGAAATAGAGTGGTCAGAAGATTTCTATATTTTGATATTTTTTCTGCTCCTAAAAAGGATTTACGCCAGTGGCGTGTATTTGTGATAACTTAATAATAACATAAAAATTACTGGCAATGTCATGCGACCCCTTTTCAACCATGCCACTGAATGAATTATCGTATTATTTCTGCGCCATCTATAGCTCATGATTCAGCGCTATCTATTATAGGGTTACTTCTCCAAATCCAAATCCAACTATAGTAGCGACCCCTGGTGACTATTTCCTTGCCGTCAAACGGCGGTTGGCTTACTATCCTTTCCTCATACTATGACCATACTAATTTTTAATCCAATTACTCCTATTGGACAACCCTCAATAATTTAGTGAATTATGTTTTTTTTTTCAAAATCTGTTCAAAAGAACTTATATTTTCATACCTTACGTATTTCATATTAGAAAACAATCGTCTATATTATTTTATTTTGACCTTTCACATATTTAGAAACTGTATAATCCGTTCGACCCAGTTCTAGGAAGCTAACATTATAAAAATGGAAAATAACGAGGATATATATTTCAAGTCGAAGGTTTCCTAGATTCTTTTCGAAAAATCGATAGATGAAACTTCGTATCCGTAAAGATTCGCTTTGACATTGTGTTTTATCCAGTGATTTATCAGAATGAGTCAAGTTTATCTTTATATCGTGGACTGCCTCACCTTGATATTGTCTTTTATGAGTCGATTCTGCTTCTTCCGCATGGAAATTACATTTAATACGTTATCGGAAATAGTTCACATTCATAGATGAAGCGGAACTGGATTGTTCATTACAGGAAGTTATTCCGTGTCCATTGGTAGGATCTGTTGGAGTTTCATTCGATAGCCTCGGTTCAATCTGGATGCCATTTCTCTCGAGGGAGTTCATATCATTTTTAGTTCTATGATCGCATATAGATACAGCTTCATTTCATGATACAATACAATACTCACTGAATGGTGACGTGATATGAGATTCTACAAACAAATTCTATCATACCAAATTCCGCTGTTGAATGTTGAAAATGAGCAAACTAGAATACTAACGGGTTTTTTTCGAGGTATATAACTTTAAGTTGGCATTTCTGTTCAAGATGGCGACCGATTTAACAGCTGTCAAGTGATTTATTCTCTGTTTGGTTTGGCAATTCATCATGAATAGACTCACGCCTGAACAACGCTAGCAAATAGTGCAATTTCATTTTGAAAATAATGGTTCTGTGCGGAATACGTATCGCGCACTACGTCCATTTTATTTTGTTTAGCGATGAAGCGCACTTCTGGTTGAATGGCTACGTCAACAAACAAAACTGTCGCATTTGGAGTGAAGCTAATCCTCAAGTGTATGTCGAAACACTGTTACATCCAGAAAAACTGATTGTTTGGTGCGCTTTATGGGCTTCTGGAATCATTGGTCCTTACTTCTTCAAAAACGATGATGGCCAGAACGTTACAGTCAATGGTGATCGGTATAGAGCTATGATTACTAACTTTTTCATTCCTGAATTGAACAACCATGATGTCCAGGAGCTGTGGTTCCAACAAGACGGCGCAACATGTCACACAGCTCGTGCCACAATCGATTTATTGAAAGACACGTTTGGTGACCGCCTAATTTCACGTTTTGGACCTGTGAATTGGCCTCCAAGATCTTGTGATTTAACACCGCTAGACTATTTTCTGTGGGGTTATGTAAAGTCATTGGTCTATGCGGATAAGCCACAAACCTTTGACCATTTGGAAGACAACATTCGCCGTGTTATTGCCGATATACGGCAACAAATGTTGGAAAAAGTCATCGAAAATTGGACGTCCAGATTGGACTACATCCGAGCCAGCCGTGGCGGTCATATGCCAGAAATCATGTTTAAAATGTAATGCCAAAAGATTATCTTGCGGATAAATGAAATTCATGTCAATCGAATAATCCATCGTTGTTTTATTGCAATTTAAAGTTCTATAGCTCTAAAAAAAAACACCCTATGAATCGATCTGTTCACTACGCTTTTCACAAAACTCTTCGATTTATGTTGAAATCTATGGTAGAACCAGAAATGAACTTGAACACATAAATGATGTAATTATGACATGCATCATAGTGTTTTATGTATTTATACATGATAATATTGTGAAACGTGTATTTATCACTTGAATCGATAGAGTCATAACTTATCGTGAAATTAAATACAGCATAAAATTCATAAATAAAATTATACTCTTAGAATTTGTCTATGATATCGTTTCGTTCACGCTACTCATTAAATGATGATCACAGACACAACCTATACTATTATTTATTAATTGTTCTTTGTTAGAAGTCCCCATTTTGTTATTATTGTAATAATTGAAGAAACATTTGTGATAGTTTAAGGTGATCAGTAGTGCTAAAGTTGAAATATAATTGTTACCTGTTGAGCAGAAATCCAAAGTCTTCAAACGTTCAAGGTAGATATTGAGTTATGACGATTCTAAGCCTTTGATTACTTATACTGAATTCAAATATTCTTAGTTCTTGAACCCTATAAGTATGTATGAAGGTTGTGTCCTTGCATTTAATCATTTCCGAATAGAAAATGATCGATATCTAGACGTGATAAGGAATTAAAATTTAAAATTAATTGGAGAATTGATCTTTTCCTTCTCATTTTATTTCTGATACCAGTTATGAAATTAATTTTCACTAGCATATTAACGTTTTGTAATGTTCATAATTCAAGAATCTAGATGTCTGTATTTGGACTTCGGCATCCTAAGAATGAGGATCATTGCTGAAAACAAAGTGCTAATTCCTTGTATTATTATGATTAGGCTCTGTTAGACCTCAGGGAACTGCTACCAATTTGATCTTTTGTTCTTAACCCTACCTAACCCAGGGAGGCTGTCGATACGGTTAACGAAACCGACGACATCCTTAGGAGCCTTGACTATTTCTGCAGATCTCATTTGCTGACTTCCCCTTGCGGTACAAAAGGTATTTGCACCCTTACCCTAAACCCAGCTTGGTGGTAGCTTCAGAAGCTTCCTGATATAGTTCGGTGTTAGCACCACAAATTTCTTTGCCTGAGCAAGGCCCGGAATGTTTCTCCAGAGGGTTTTTCTATTGTCCCACTTCCATTGTTGGACCGCTGCTTTATATTGGTCTTTTCAAAGCCCACAGAAGGGTTTAGAACCAACAGGTGTTAAACTTGATGCCCGTTTTGAAAGTTCATCAGCTTTTTAGTTTCTTTTAATACCACAATGCCCCGGTACCCAAAATAGAGTTACTTTATTTCCTCTGGCCAGTTGCTTTATAGTATTACGGCTCTCCCATATCATTAGAGACCTCTGGCTATATGAGTCCAGGGATTACAGCGTGGCCTGGCTGTCCCTTTGAGGTTTCTTTTGAGACACTCTTGAGCGCAAGTATAGTCCTAATGTGAGAAGTAGAATACTGTTTCTTTATGGAAAAATATATTTCACGAGCAAAGCAATGGCTGGATAAGTGATATTAACAATCTGCTCCATCGACAACAACGATTAAAAGATGCTCCAGGGAGAGAAATTCAACTCTAATGAAGAAGATATTGCCGAGGTTGAATGCTATTTAGAAAGCACAAAAAAAAAAACCTTTTCACAGAAAAGATATTACCTGAGTAGTTTGAGTAGCGTTGAAATATCTACTTGTATCACTCTTGAACGTGCTTATGTTGACAAATAAAGTCGAATTTTTTGAAAAATTGTGCTTGGACCCAGAATTTATTCAGTCTAGTTTTATATTACAACAGTTCTGTCCTCTCCAACAGGATCATAAATGAAAATTCTCCCCAATTTCTTAAATTTGAATTCCCTATTCCCTCAAATAAAATTAATGATTCAACCCTAACCTATCTCTTCGTTTTCAGCCGTTCGAGAAGACAGGATGCCAGGCGGTCGGAACAGTGGCGCGGTGTATAATTTGTACAAAGTGAAATACAAGAAACACAAGAAAACGGGTGGCAAGCAGGCCTCAGCCAAAACCGCAATCAAAGCCGGGAGCCCCAACCAGCAGATAAAGATCGAACCCCAGACCAGTATTCCAGCCAGCCTGATCAACGGGACCATCCTAAAGACAGCTTTAACGAACCCCAGTGCCCTGAGACAGCGGCTGGAAAGTGCGGTCAGCAGTTCCAGAGACAGGAACTTCTCCTTCGACTACTGCCTCTCTCTAATACGACCCTTGATCGAGTGTGATGACTTTCAAAACGTGGCAACGGTGCAAAATCTGAATCAGCTGTTTCAACTCGAGACGCAGATGGACCAGAGACTTTGTCATATCGGCGATTCCATTGTGTATAAACTTGTGCAGTGGGCTAAAAATTTACCATTTTATCCAGAGTTACCAGTAGCTATTACGACGAAGATCCTGACTGTTAAGTGGCACGATCTTTTGGTGCTCACCACGTCGGCGTACCAAGCGATTGCTTTGCCGGACGACCATATCGGCATCAACGAAAAGGTGAGTTGGTCCATTTTTTTTTCCTGCGTTTGTTGCAGGGAAACATTAACAATGTACTAACTGTCAAAGAAACTGCAATACCCAAAAGGAGTTGTTTAAATTTTAATTTGATAAAACATAGATATTATAGCAAGGAGTAAATGATTGAATTTGGAGATAAAAATCGTGTATGTTTTTTCACATAACAATTTTTGTTACTTAAATACTGTAGTCGTTTTTTGCAAGTTTTTTAAATTTTAAAACAGCTGTTCGACGAGATCCAAAGTCGATGTTTAGTTGTTGTTAAAATGCCTAGAGCACGTGTACGCGGAATTCATCGCCAGCTAAGTGAATTTGAAAGAGGTTGAATTATTGGTCTACGGGAGGCGGGGTTATCATTTCGACAAATCGCTAACCGTACGAACAGAAATCCAACTACTGTTATGAGATGTTGTTAGGCGTGGTTCGATAAAGCCCATACAGTAGGCACTGGAAGTCGAAGGGCCACAGATGAAGTTCAAGATCGACGTCTATGACTTATGGCCATTAGAGACCGATTTGTGATAACTTGATTTTTGGATGATGAGTGATTAGGAGAAAAATGCCATCCTGTAACTCGCACTGGTCAACACAAGCCTCGACCCAGTAGTGTTGTTTCAAACTAAGATGCATAGCATCCCTGGTGTGTGTACTGATTCGATTATGTTTCAGACTTTATGAGATATTCCACTTGTTGCTTTGGAGTTCTGCTTACAAGAGTTCTGCGAGGTGGCGCTTTTCAGAATTGTTCAAATTCCCGCTTTCTGTCTGAAGCCGTTTAAAAATGAAATAATGATTTGAGACACTGCAAACTTTCACAATAAATTATGTTCATATCGAATTTTCAATGAGAAGAATGGAATATATATGCTCTATTAGTGTGACGTCACACACCGCCATTTTTGGTTCTCCTGTCAGTGTTCGGAATCCAAACAAATAAATTGTCATTCAAATTAGTACGGTTTCGTTGAAGGAATTGGCTTATTTTCATAAATAAGAGTATTTGAGAACTATTTCAGTATTAATTGATAAACAGAAGAAACGAGGTTAATACCAGTAAGTTTGAATCCTGTATCATTCCCCAGATTTTGTATAAAGCCGTGTTTATTAGTTGAACTTCAAGTTCGAACTTACTGGCATTAATCTCGTGCCTTCTGTCTATCAATTAATAGTAAAATCGTTCCTTAAATAATCTTATTTATCAAAATAAGCCAATTTCTTCAACGTATTAATTTGAATGACAATTTGTTTGTTTGGATTCCGAACACTGACAGGAGAACTAAAATGGCGGTGTGTGACGTTATCACTAATAGAGCGTATTGACAGACGGCTATTAGCCTAATCCAGAGTATAGAATCCACTAGCATAGAATATAAAATATTATTTTTCTATACTCAAAGGTTACGAGAGTCGAGAATCCAAGAAATGTCAAATATAAACGCTGTATGCGTCATCTGAAACAGACGCATTCTCTCGAAATCAATAAATCTGAATAATCTCCCGTTTTCTCTAAAAGTTTTACAGGTATAAGTAGACACACCAGGTTTTCTATGCATCTTATTTCAAACCAATGCAATTGGCAACCCACAGATCACCGCATCTGGACTCACGTGTCTACGGAGCAACGTACATGAGCTTTTACGCGCGGTTGCCGTTGATGTAGTCACGTGAACCAATGCGAGTGGGATCATGTGCAACAGGGCTTACATTTTTTCACCGTACTGATGGGGGCTGCAAGCCCGAAACACGTGTTTATGGTTAGCACTTTTCCTTGAGGGATGTCCGTTATCATTTTCTTCGAGTTAAAAATACAGTGTTATCCAAAGGAAACTTAAAATCTCGATTTTCCTGCTTTAAAATGAAAATTTGGAAAATCGCTCGGACCCATCAATTTCTGATTCGAGGGGGAACAGTTTTTTCGCTCTTCGTATCCCCGTAAATCCAACCCCCTAAAGGGGTTGAGTACAACCCCTTGATTTCGAATAGAGATGGGGGATGTTGCGATACCTCATTTTGAAGATCTAATTGAGTACTATCTGATCCTGGAATGTCGCTCCAAAATTTTTATCGATAAAGACATGACAGGTAAAATAGTGAATGAGTAATTACTAAAGGGTCTTTTTGTTAGAGCTATAGAACTTTAAATTGCAATAAAACAACGATGGATTATTCGATTGACATGAATTTCATTTATCCGCAAGATAATCTTGTGGCATTACATTTTGAATATGATTTCTGGCATATGACCGCCACGGCTGCCTCGGATCTAGTCCAATCTGGACGTCCAATTTTCGATGACTTTTTCCAACATTTGTGGAGTATATCGGCAATAACACGGCGAATGTTGTCTTCCAAATGGTCAAGGGTTTGTGGCTTATCCGCATAGACCAATGACTTTACATAACCCCACAGAAAGTAGTCTAGCGGTGTTAAATCACAAGATCTTGGAGGCCAATTCACAGGTCCAAAACGTTAAATTAGGCGGTCACCAAACGTGTCTTTCAATAAATCGATTGTGGCACGAGCTGTGTGACATGTTGCGCCGTCTTGTTGGAACCACAGCTCCTGTACATCATGGTTGTTCAATTCAGGAATGAAAAAGTTAGTAATCATGGCTCTATACCGATCACCATTAACTGTTACGTTTTGGCCATCATCGTTTTTGAAGAAGTACGGATCAATGATTCCACCAGCCCATAAAGCGCACCAAACAGTAAGTTTTTCTGGATGTAACGGTGTTTCGACATACACTTGAGGATTAGCTTCACTCCAAATGCGGCAGTTTTGTTTGTTGACGTAGCCATTCAACCAGAAGTGCGCTTCATCGCTAAACAAAATAAAATGGACGTAGTGCGCGATAGGTGCACAGAAACATTATTTTCGAAATAAAGCAAGCGTTGTTCAGGCGTGAGTCTATTCATGATGAATTGCCAAATTAAACTGAGAATAAATCACTTGACAGCTGTTAAATCGGTCGCAATCTTGAACAGTAATGCAACTTAAAGTTATATACCTCGAAAAAAAACACCCGTTACCTTTGAAATGTGTCGCATACGAATAATATTCTCGAGATAAATTCCACATTGCCTCTTTCACTATTTTCGCTGTTATTTCATTATCAATGGATATTTTGAAGCAAAATTAGTTACCGCAACACCTCTTATCACTATTCAAAATCAAGGGGTTGTACTCACCTCCGTTGGGGGTTTATGTTACGGAGATGAAAAAAACGGAAACATTGTTTTCCCTCGAATCAAAAATTGACGGGACCGAGCGATTTTCCACATTTTCATTTTTATGTCGGGAAATCTTGGTGTTAAGTTTTCGTTGGACCACCCGATATAGTTTTCTCAGTTCAGTCTAGAGCTACTCATCATTAACTAGATATGAATAATAGTCATTGTTCTAGACTTAACAGGTCACTCAATAAGTTCCGAGCCTGGTGCACTACTACTTTTACTTCTCGTTATTACAAATCTTTAAAAAGTGCATGCCAAAATATAAAGTTGAATCTGGATCGAGATATTGAAGGATAAGTTGAGCTAAATTTGTTGTTGTTTGAAAAATTGATAAAATCTAGTTTCGTGTATTGAAGGTTAAAAAATTGGCTCTAATAAAGAAGTAATTGCCGAGGTTAAAGCCTTTTTCGATTCACAAATTGTGAAATAAGAACAAAAGTATAATTTTTCACGGTTATCTTTAATGTCTGAAAATTGCAGAATTTTTGCTGAAACGGCATTAAACTCAAATGAATATTTTCTTGATAGGATATTTTCTAAGAAAAACACTTTACTTTTGAGCATAATATTCACATTGTAATTAATTATTATGGATATAAATATAGAAACTGAAAACGCGAATACATATACAGCAAAAGGAAAAATAATAAAAATGATGAATAAAAAAACAACGAAAGTATAAGAAAAGTACAGTATGAAGATTTTGCACGATTATTCGTACTTACCTGCAACTTTAAATTCAAGTTACTTCATTCACAGATCTACCTTTGTCTACAGATCGATGTAGCCCACAGATCTACCAAATATTAGATTCCAATCTGGTATTTTCTATTTATTGCGAAAAAATTGAGATAACTATTGATATCTTCCAAAAGCATCAGGCGGATTTTGCCTATTAACAAAATTACAAATTTTTCTTGAAAACTATGAGATAAACTTTTGTAGGTTAATACCACATTGGCCTTAGAATCCTGGTCTAAAAAATCTAGAGGCTGAAAATCACGGAATTCGATTTCAAACATATTGAAAAATTCAGATAACATCTATTCTCATATTTTTGGAGTGATAAATTTGATCGAAATCCAGTGTTATTACATTTATCAGTTTTTTCCTCAATGAATTAAGCGATATTATGTGAGATAGAAGGAGATAATAAGCTATTGTGTGAAATTTGCGGTATTTTACTCAAGCTATCACCTCAAGCATACCCATTCAATGAATTCTTCTTCTAGTTCCTTTGTTTTTATCGAATTAATTGACAAAGAAACATTCATAACGAAACCTTGAACATGTTTTTGTTGTAAATAGTTGGTTCATCTAGCATAGATCATGCTATGAAATTGTTGTTGCCCTTCATTTGTGACAATGTATATTATATATTTTGCCGATCAAGTCGAATGTATTTTCATTCACGGCAGTACGATATTTTATAAAATTATTCTATTAAAACATTAGACCCTCGTTACATGATAAATACGACACCTTGATCTACAAGTTCACTAAACATAATCAAGGTCTGGTAAAGAAATAATTTATCGCAACCTTAGTTCTTTGATATACACTTCTTTACTTCCAGCTTTTTTTTTCCTGGTGTGGAAATTGTAATTCCAATATGACGAGGACCTTAATAACGATAGATATTTTTTATCCGAGTAATTTTTTCAGTTATTGTTGATATATCTGCTCGGAATTGTTCCGGAGTTTAACTCAATTTAAATTGCATAAAGTCAAGCTGATTTTGATCTTGGAGGAAAGATTATAACAGGCCAATTGAAAAGTCCCCGGTCTACCATGGTAAAACAATTTTTTTTTTGGCGAAATTCGATTTTCTTAAAGTTGCCTTCGAGGGCGATTATAGCGATCTTCCAACTTTTCGATACCATTTTTGTAGTACGATTTGTCTTTCGCTTCAAAATAGGCCTCAGTTTCGGCGATTACTTCTTCATTGGCGCTGAATTTCTTTCCAGCGAACATTCTTTTGGGGTCTGAGAACAGGAAAAAGTCGCTGGGGGCCAAATCTGGCGAATACGATGGATGCGGAAGCAATTAGAACCCCAATTCATGCAATTTTGCCATTGTCAATTTGTTTTGTGACACGGCGCATTGTCTTGATGAAACAGCACCTTTTTTTCTTCAAATGGGGCCGTTTTTTTAACGATTTCATCCTTTAATCGATTCTATAACGCTATATAATAATCGCTGTTGATGGTCTGGCCCTTTTGGAGGTAATCAATGAATATTATACCTTGCGCATCCCAGAATACTGATGCCATAACCTTGCCAGCTGACTGTTGTGTTTTTTCTCGCTTTGGATTCGGTTCATCGTGTGCAGTCCACTCAGCTGACTGTCGATTGGACTCCGGAGTGAAATGATGGAGCCTTGTTTCATCCGTTGTCACATATCGACGAAAAATCTCAGGTTTATTGCACTTAAACAGCTTCAAACACTGCTCAGGATCATTAACACGGCGTTGCTTTTGATCGATTGTGAGCTCGCGCAGCAACCATTTTGCACACAGCTTTCTCATGTCAATCGATGATGGTTGATTGTCCTGGTGCAGACTCAGGAAACTTTTCATTAAGCCAAGATTTTGCTTCAACTGTATTTTTTCCCTTCAAAAAGCAATATTTTATCAGCTCACGAAATTCTTTTTTTCCATCTTTTTTCAAATAACAAAAGTTGCTACACTCAAAACGCAATATTTCACAAACTAATGGGCGGACTGCTGTCAAATTTTGACACGTATCGTTTGAAGGTTGGTGCTAATACCACAGACTAGTAATCTGTGCTAATACTACTATTACTAGCACCGCCATCTGTGCATCAGACCGGGGACATTTCAATTGGCCTAATACAAGGTGTCTCAATCAATAATTAAGAAATTATTAATATGAAAGAAAGCGATTATTTTATGACAGTAGGAAAGGAAATGAATAGATCTGAATCACGAATTGAAAACTTAACTGACACCTAAGATCACAAGTCAATGTTTCAAAAAACCATATTGTTAAAAAAATTGTTACCTATATGAAGTATTCTAATCATTTTTTCTGTAATTCTGTGATTTCTCTGGCTTTGTTGAAACCTTATATTTCTGAATATTCTAAATATGTTTTGGATAGATATCAATTCTTTTATCTCAATAATATTTTGAATAGCTACTTCTCTATCGTTCATTAAATTGAATTTTTTCTAGCCATAAAAATTTAGATATATCTCCTATCCTATCTTATGAAGATGATGATAAAATCATCATAGTAAAAATCATTCTATCTTGATCCATATTAAATTAAATAGTGCCTAGCGAGGTTATGAATTGAATACTACGTATGTTTCCATATCTTCTAGAGTAGTGAATGTAAATTGTGTTCAAAAGTCATGTGAGTCAATATTTTCTCAAGCAGCTATATTACGCTTGCGGTTACGTTCAACCGCCCAAATATGAAAGATAAAGGCCTTATCGGTCAGTAACCGTACTTTACTGTCAGAATATTTTCATGCACTTATTCAACCTAACTTATTCATATGGATATTTTCTCTATAGCTGAAAAGTTCTTGTTAATGTCGATAAAGGGTGTTTTTTTAGAGCTATAGAACTTTAAATTGCAATGAAACAACGATGGATTATTCGATTGACATGAATTTTATTTATCCGCAAGATAATCTTTTGGCATTACATTTTAAATATAATTTCTGACTCGGATGTAGTCCAATCTGGACGACCAATTTTCGATGACATTTTTCAAAATTTGTGGCCGTATATCGGCAATAACACGGCGAATGTTGTCTTCCAAATGGTCAAGGGTTTGTGGCTTATACGCATAGACCAATAACTTTACATAGCCCCACAGAAAGTAGTCTAGCGGTGTTAAATCACAAGATCTTGAAGGCCAATTCACAGGTCCAAAACGTGAAATTAGGAGGTCACCAAACGTGTCTTTCAATAAATCGATTGTGGCACGAGCTGTGTGACATGTTGCGCCGTCTTGTTGGAACCACAGCTCCTGGACATCATGGTTGTTCAATTCAGGAATGAAAAAGTTAGTAATCATGGCTCTATACCGATCACCATTGACTGTAACGTTCTGGCCATCATCGTTTTTGAAGAAGTACGGACCAATGATTCCACCAGCCCATAAAGCGCACCAAACAGTCAGTTTTTCTGGATGTAACGGTGTTTCGACATACACCTGAGGATTAGCTTCACTCCAAATGCGACAGTTTTGTTTGTTGACGTAGTCAACCAGAAGTGCGCGATACGTATTCCGCACAGAACCATTACTTTTGATATAAAATTGCACTATTTGCAAGCATTGTTCAGGCGTGAGTCTATTCATGATGAATTGCCAAACCAAACTGAGAATAAATCACTTAACAGCTATTAAATCGGTTGCCATCTTGAACAGTAATGCCAACTTAAAGTTATATACCTCGAAAAAAACACCCGTTATAAAAATTATGGTTTTCTACCTAAACTACCGATTCGATAGTTCTTGTTACTAAGTCGTTAGTTATTAACACAATCAGAAAAATATGTGTACAAGACGTTCAATCGACCGATGTTTCTTGTTAAAATTACTTGAACTTTCATATGGCGTAGTTTTTCTGTGAACTTATAAATCACCCTGTATATTTCTATGGAATTTATGTTAATCTTTTTCGAAATTTGTAACAAATAATAATAATAATAAATGAAATGAATTTCACGGCATTCAGACAATTTTTCAATTCTGAAAAAAATACCTCCTCGAGCGATACTCGAACCCGCCCCTTCCTCGGTGGCTTATATCTAAGCATCGAACTAGTTATTCGGAGGTTGCAGGTTCGAGTCCCGCCCGAGGAGGTACTTTTTCCTGAATTGAAAAATTGTCTGAATGCCGTGAAATTAATTTCAATTATTAACACGCAGATGTTAAACCATTATTCACGTAAATAATAATAATGTTCTCTATTTCAGATGGAAATAAATTTGTCTAGACTCCAGGTGTATTTTACTGCCTTGATCGGAGATGATTACTCTGAGTCGAAACTAAGAGAAGACATTTCAAACGTTTTGAAGAGGTTACTACACATTATTCATACGTTTAAACAACTGAAGCTTACGATGGAGGAATACGTGTGCCTTAAAGTCATTACTCTTGTGGGTAATGGTAAGTAATTACTCATTTAGAATCTTTTCAACAATATTCAAACCTTAGAGTAATAAACATATATATAGTACCTATACGCTATTTTTACATGTCCCCAACATGGTTAGATTACGTTGTCGGATTGTGATATATTTTCAAATCCACAATATTACTATCTCATTATGAATGTACCTGTATTATATTGAATAAAATATATTTATTTGTGTGTTTCCCGAACAAACATGCAAATTTGAATATTTGGAATCCGATATTTTTCCTTATTGTCGAATTTATAATAAGCTGAATATTTATTTTCTGTATCTACCTGCTAAAATCCAAGGTTTGGGAACTTTTGCTCTCCTAGAGTCATCGGTTGTTTCACGTCGTTTGGCGCGCTTGAAGTTCGTTTTCTGAATTTCTGATATATTTAGGTATTTATTTCAATATATTTTGAGTTAATATGAAACGTTGATTCACTATAGGACATAAGAAGTGCGTTCTTTGTAGAGTAACTCTCAAATTGAGAGAAATGTCGTATCACTGATATGTTTTCATTTCCGCGCGCTTCATGTCAAATTTCATAGTTCATGTTGGGGACAAAATTTGCTTACTGAAAATGACATATGCTCCCTCTATTACTCTGATATTCTGTATATTTGAAATGTCTATTTGAATTCTTCGACCTAAACTGAAACTTTTGATTTTCAGAGAATTTTCCTGGAGCTGGTCCTGGATATAGTGAGATGGAATCGGTTTTCGACAAATATATGACATGTTTGAAAGTTTTCATACAAAACATATTTCCCCAACAGACAAACCGAGTACAAGAATTAATGGGTATCTTACCTGAAGTAAGTTACTTTACCTATAAGGTAACCAAGGTAAAGGAAATTTATGAGAGTAAACTGTTGATGTAGAATTATCTCATACGAGCACTTGGTTTTTCCTCATACATATTTTAGAATTTCAGATTTAAAAGCGAAAAAATCTTCACCAATTGAATAAATATTTAGCAGTATCGTCATGATTAGCATTCTGCTCTGTGTATATCTTTCAAACACTTCCATTTCAAATTTCGTGTTTTTCAAGTTATTTAACAACTCACCTAATTTATTGTTGAATTTGAAAAAATATAATGAAAAAAAAACAATCGATCGAAAAGAATCAGAATAAAAATTTGCATTAATGACGGGATGAAAAATAGCTGTATTTAACAGCACAAAATACCTGTAAGTACTTTACTTATTTCTAAAATTAGCAATATGGAAATTTATTTCACCTGCTCCATTGAAATTCTCACATTCATACGGAGTGTGCAGAGGCGTCGCTAGAGAGGAGGAAGGGGGCGCGGGCCCCCACAAATTTTTGCTGCCCCCCTCCTCTGAAATATCACATGTAAAAAAAATACAACATGAATTTAACGTAAACTACATAGGTGGATCTGAAAACTTTGGCCTTCCTCAAAAAAATCCGGGTTCCGTCTTGGCCCTACCTATTCTTGAAAGCTGGCCTCGCCACTAGAAGTTTGGAATTCAAAATTTTTTACAATATGTTTAGATAGCTTCGCTTGGCAAATTTCCGGATAATAATACGAACTGTCATCTAAAAGCAAACCAAGCGTTCTTATTTGATAACTCTTCACTTCATACATAAAGTAGGTTATAGCCCGTTTCAAAATATACAAAAACATATTTTGCTATATAAAAAAATTAAATATTATTCTACTATTATTCGAGTGAGCCAATAAAAAAATATTGATCCTTGAAGCTCAAGAGTACATTCTATGAATTTCAGAACCTCAATTTATATACAGGGCATCTCCTAACAACTCTATTCGTTAGATTGTTCTAAAAAAGTTCTCATTAAAACATTAGTTACATTATCTGAATTCTGAGTACTTTGTATGATACGAAAATGATATATACTCATATTTTATTTCTGAATGTTTTCATGGTGATATGCTGAAATGGAACACCTGTGGAATCATTTTGTGCCATAACCCGAATACACATTCCAAAATATTGATTGAAGCCCCGGAAATTTCACATTTGCGCATAATCAATTGGCGCGCCTTATATTTGGAATATCGGAAAATGCGTATTGGGCCATACTGCTCTCTACTGAGTTTCATCAAAATCGGATTAGAATTATAGAAGATTGCGGACAAACAGACCGACAGACAGACACAAAACCAAAATTAGTTAGAGTGGCGAGAAATGTTTTTTGCAAGAGAAAATTTTCAATTCAGAGACAAAAAATGTTATATCCAAATGTGATCACAAAAAGCTCTACTCTCTATAATATTGAAACGAACTGACAAAAAAGAAGCATTTTAATGAAACTAATTAAAAGATGATTCTCAAACTCCGTATAAACAAGAATATGTCTGGGTCAACTTAGCGACTGTCTACAAGCAGGCTTTATACATGATCAATTTCCGGTACTCTATATTCGCTGAATAGATAGGTATATTCTGAAAAATAACGACTCCTAAACTCCTAATTTCTTTGCAGATCCAAGAAGCAGCTAAACAACTCATGGACAGCAAAATGTTTTACGTTCCTTTCGTATT
Source organism: Harmonia axyridis (assembly GCF_914767665.1). Classification (NCBI taxonomy): domain Eukaryota; kingdom Metazoa; phylum Arthropoda; class Insecta; order Coleoptera; family Coccinellidae; genus Harmonia; species Harmonia axyridis. The sequence goes on from NC_059503.1 coordinate 12,394,463, forward strand.
GAACACTGTCGATCTGAGGTAGTACAAAACCGAAAATACTGCAGAGGTTGACATTAGTTAGAATTTGAGGATATTATTATTTAATATTATCCCGAAAAAAGATTAGTTATACTGATAACAAACGCACATACTATATTGATTGTTACGAAGAACTGATGTAAAATTAAGAAAATGTTATATGTGGATATGACGCTCCTATACAGGCTGGGCGTTCAAGAAGCAACAACTGCCTAGAGAAAAGAGGACCGAGAAATGATCCTTGCTGAACGCCCACGCCCGATCTATCGTGACTATATAATAATATATGAATCAAAAATTTCCGTACGGAAGACTAAAAGTCAAGAATGAAAATGGCGGATTACATTATAATAACCGCTCTGTAAGTCTGAGTAAGTTGCCTTCGAATGTTTTTAGATTGACAACATCAAAACTCCATTTATGAAAAAGAAGAATTTTCAACATCACAACATCAAATGGTGAGAAATAGAGTTAAAAATGAAATTATTTAATTAGATATACGTAGGAGTCGAAATTTTATATACCTACCTTCCTTTCTTTCAACTCTATTATCTATGTATAAATGTTTATTTTCCCAAATCTCTTTTTGAATCTTTGAATTCACTTTCTATTTCTCTGTGTCGTTCTTTTTGTAATGCATGTTCCACTAGTTTATATTTCACTGTTTATAAACGTTTTCAGTGATTACCTTTTAAAGAATTCATAGGTTTTTCTGCATACATTATCTTCGTTTATTTTTAATTTATCCTTCATTATTTTCCATGAATCAGAGTGAAAACGATATATATTTCTTAATTTTGATCTCTGTTTACCAATCTGTCACTGCCACGCGAATGTATTCATTCCATTTACTGCCATTTACATAGTTTAGTAATATTTACTAACGAAAATTGTATTTTTGTAATCCTACTATACGATATCTATAAGAGGAGATTTTGTCTACTGCCAATATCAGATACTTAATAGTTAATCATTTAATCATTACTGAAAACGTTTATAGTTTCCTCTTCAATCGAAGTATATCTACGCTTATTCTTCATTTTACTATTTTCATTTTTCTTATACCTAGTTCCTTTATTCTATAATTTTTATAAATACCAATATGTTGCATGAAATGATGAGTGTTTTAATATATTAATTACTTGTTCATGTTCTTGTTACCAAAGTTTTTCTAATGAATTGCAATCAAAACTAAATTTTTGAAAACTTTTTTTTTTTTAATCATAAATATTGTATTATGTATTTCAAAATACATCCTATGAAATCCTGTTGATTTTTTACTATTGCAAATACGTTTCTGATATATAAACCTTTCAATTTGTCTTTATTTTGTGATCATCTAGTCATTTTAGTGTTTAGGTTCTCAACATATACTAATTAAATGTATTTCTAGAAATTCATCTCATCAGTTTTATATTTGCTGTAAACTGAACAAGAAAAACGCATAAATTTCAAATCGGGTTTTGATGTTTTTAATCATTAATATCTTATATATCTTTATATATTGGGTAGGTACATAAGATGAAGTATACATAAATGTAATAATATACATGAGACATTGTATGAATATGCAAAAAGAACATAACATTCTATCGAAAATATGTAAATTATAAAGAATATGTATATTACTATTTATTTGTTCTTATATTCATACAATCGATCTGAAAGTGTTGTATATTATGACTGCCAATTTTGTATGAAAGTTACCAGTGCTACCAAGTACGTGTACAAATTATTGTTCCTTTTTGTTTTGAATATGTTGTATGATCGTTCATGTTTCAACTTTCACAATATGAATTCGATAATTCTACATATTTGTTAGGAATTATGAAGAAACTCATTTGAAATAATACATATTTCAATATTTTTAAGCTTAAAACATGAATTTAGTTGCGCTTCCAATATTTTTATTGTAAATTATAAAAATTTTATTTCCCTCTGATTACTTCTTTTAACTGTTATCCATAAGAAAGATTTCCAACTTTTCACTACTACCTTCACTCATTTTTCTATTTCTGTATCAACTAAACTTGTATTCTTCTTGAAAAGAATCAAAATAAGTAATTAGATGTTTTTTCAATAATTAGATGTTCTTCTCTTCTAATTACTGGCTTTTTCAGTTTCAAGTAATGATCCTTTTATTTCTCTACTTAAACTTCTTCCACTTTTTCACATCTGTATCTTATTTCTTCCATTTCTCTTTAAATTAACAAATATTTCTTTTGAGATTTTTCAAATTCCACAAATATAAATAATTGTCGAATATTTGGATTTTAACCAAAATAAAAGCTTGAAAAAAATGTATATGAGTTATCATATGTGAACTGAATTTTAAAATTGTAAAAATAATTGTACTTACCGTTTAGATAAAATCAGAATTTGTTGGTATTACACATTCACTTCAATAAGCATGAATGCTTGATTTTTATGTGATATATTTTGGCAAATTCTGATACACATTAAGAAAATGTTTACCTGATGTATAAACATCTTTTGAGTTACCGTTATTTTCTTTATTATTAACACTAAGATTATTCAAGCTTGTTTATTAGAAAATAAAGCAAATTATTATTATCCATGAGGTTTTTTTGAACCCATCCTGTTTCGATATTGTGATTAATATTTCAGTTACTCAACTCAAAAAAGTAAATTCACATCAGTTGGAAGGATATAGAAACCAATTCACTTTCATGAAAACATCAATGTTTTCAAATTATCAATATTTGAAAATGGGTAAGTTAGCCTTTATCTAGATTCTAGAAGATTACAGCCTCCTATTATCTCCGAAAGTTCATGGAAGAGCTTGAATATTCAGAACTTATAAGAGTTCCTAATAATAATAATAACAACAATCTAATAAATTGTAAAAGCTTAGAAGTTTTGTTTATCAAGGTAATTACACTCCACTCAAGAAAACTAGTATTAGAATCTAGAACTCAAACTTCAATGTAAGTGGTATTAGAACTCTATATAGGGTGGCTCCCAAATTTGAGTGGTCAATTGTTATATTACAAGAACTTTGGACGGAGAAATTCGATTCTATTCCACTCAAGAAGGTTTTTGCACAAAGAGAATTTGACTGAATATATTTCATTTATTGATAACAATATTATCTGTATCTAAATAAACTATAGATAAAAAATTCATAAATTAGATCCATATATAATACAAATATATTAATTCCTTCTTATTGTTATTAATCAGAATAATCCATAGTTTTGATAAATTCTACAGCAGCACAAAATTGTATCCACCAATACTGTTCCTCGCCGCATAGTTGGTTTTGATAAAAACTGTTTACAAACTGAATTGTAGAGAGTAAGTTCAAAGGATTAGACTAAAATTGATAAAATCGTTATTAGCTTCCATCAGCATTCATAATATAACAATAAATTAAAATTCATGAAATTTACCTTAATGATGACGAACACCAGAACTGGTGTGAAGTCATCTGCAGTAGTTGAAATACTTTGAGCCATGGAAAGAAGGTCCATAATACATTTCGCACAGTGTACAACACAATTTACTTTGTCTCTAGGTGTTCTGAAAGCACTCATAGCATTGAGAGCATCTTGAGCTGGTAGCCATGGACATTCTCTGAGGTATTTCTTTTGAATCATCATATACTTATGTCCTGGTGTTATAATACTTGATAGTTTTTCAATATGTTCATACAAAACTCTAGAATGATAAACAAGAATAGAATTTTGTTTTTTCAGAATCTGTTGTTTTATGTATAAATTGGTCAGGTGTTATTTTATTTTGTTAATAAGAAACAAATATACACACCTATCTCTGTCCCTATCACCATCCCCATTGGGATAAAATGCATTTTCGTAAACTTTGCTGATAATGTGCCTTTGCAGGGCCTTCTTTATAGTGTTTTTTCGTTCTTTTAGGATCTCTGAAGAGGAATAATACTTTTAATAATTCAATAATACCAAATTATGAAGATCACTTACCATTCCACAAAACATTACTCCTCATTTTAGAATAGAGTTCCGAGTAGAAATTGTTCAGCAGATCGCACTTCTCATCAGATAAACTTTGATGTTTGAACTCATCACAAAAAGTATTCATTTCCATTTCCTTTTGTCTCAGAAAATCATCTACATACAAAATTGCCAAATATTCCTCGCATTGTTCTTTTTCATAGCAAATTTGTTCTTGTAATCTAGAAATGAAAAATTACATTTAGTATCTACTAATTTGTTAATATTTGTGGATTCTTGTATGCCCGAAATCAATCATTATTTATGAACTACATACCCATTAATAAAAGCTTCGCTTAGCAAAAGCTCCCTTCTGGAAGAAGTAAGGTACTGAGTATAAAGAGATCGCTTCATAATGTCATCCTTCATGGATTTAACCAGTTTATTACAACTTTTTTCATTTAATAATTGTACACATTTCAGAGTTTCTGTTATTCTTGCAACACTAGACCATCGCCTCATCTTTCTAGCTTTACCTAATTCAATGCGTAAAATGGTTTCTATTTTGTTCTGGAAGGGCATTCCAGAAACCTATTTGGAAAATGAATAATAAATATAATAGAATGCCAAATAAAAAGATAAAATTATTTTTTTACCTTAATATCACCAGGTAACTGTATAGTGGAGTGACTTAATACCATTCTCAATTTATTCTTGATATCCCTAAAGGTATTGCAACCTTGATTAGAGATAATGGTGCTTTCACTGATACGTCGTACTCTTGAAGTTTTCTGATTTTGTTCATTCAACTTATTGCTACCATTTTCTTCAAAAGATTTTGTACGATATTTTTCTAATATCTGATCGGACGAATCTGGAATGACTAATTTGTACTACTATGAATTAATTGGAATAAGCAAAATGGAATATGTCAATAAATAAGTGATGATAATAACTCATACATCAAATATGATAGGTTTGATGGCAGTGATACTATCTAATTTCAAACACCGGTTATTCATTCTTCCAAAAAAGAAATGAATAATGAGAAAAACAATGACTTACCCAAATTATTGCCAAATTTAACTTGTAGAGATTGAGCTCTTCCACTACCAGAAGCACCTTCTTCTTCATTTTCCATCCTTAAATCATCGGAATTTCTGAAGGATTTACCTCTCCTATTACGAAATCCCATTCTCAGTTTGCCAAAGAATCCACCTCTCTTAGTTCTGTGATCATCACCTAAATACTTCTCGCCTTTATCGGCACTTATATCAAAACTGATGCTTTTGGGTATAGCTCCTGTAGATGCAGAAGTCTTAATGGTACGAGAATTCACAACTGTTGGCTTTTTATTCATCATATTGCCTGGATTTATGTAGTTTGTTACACTCAAAACAGAGAGTTCACTTGTACTTTCGGAAGGAGTGGAAGTAACATTAAGACTGCTTTCAGAACTGTTCAACCACTGTTTATGTTCCCATTTCTCAGAGGTCTCATTGTTAGTCTTATTTTCTAAACTATTACTACTACTACTACCGCTTGAACTAGAATTTAAACTACAGTTGCTCAGAAGAATCTCATTAGCTCTATCCTCGTACTTAGTAGTGTTTTCTTTTATATAAGATAAAGATACCTCATTTGTTTCATTTTCCATATTGTATGTTTTTTGGAAACCATTCGCTCCCATCATCTCCTTATTGATAGTTTTTTGTACTCTACTAGAAACAAAAGAGCAAGTAGAAGATTGTGTTGTTTTCACCTCAGATGTTTGTTCGCTATAAGTTAAGGTATTTTGGGTGGAAGAAAAGGGTAAGGGTTTGAAGATAACATTGGCATTGCTATCTTTTCTACTGTTCTTCTCCATACTTTGAACTCTTATACGAGCATTTTCTTCCATTCTACTCTCCAACCTTCTCATTTCTTGGAAATTAGATGCCAAATTTGATTGATTCATGAAGGAGTTTGATGAGCTGGATAATCTACGACTGCCTGGTGTTAGGTTTTCATCTGTTTCTGACCTAGTGTCATCTGAGGGGGCTATGCTATTTGTGTCATCTGATTGAGCAATACTTCCAGTATCATCGTTATCCACATCTATCAATCTTTCGGTGTCTGAGGCCATAACATCTGTGGACCACGCACTTTCGCTTTGTGTCTCTGATACATCCAGCATATCTTGAAAACATCAATTTTTATAATATAACAGCATCTCACACTTTTGCATACAACTGCTGTAAGCATATTCAGAGGTTTCTCAGTCTTAGATTGTAACTCGATACTGAACTTCTCCGACCTGGTTGTTTTTGTCTAAAAATAATATTTGAAATTTCTTCATTAGGTGGAGTCGGGATAGATGGTTCATATCCTCCACTGCTGATTTAAATCAAGTACAATCTATTGCTGGAAAGTAACAGCAAGAAACTTGCTTAACACAGTTGTAGGCAAAACTTTAGTTGAAAACTCTATTAGACCAAGCTAGACAGCTTCTAAAGTATTCTAACTATGTTGAAGAATCCAAGTCTATCAAGTTCAATTTATTCATCATAAAATTCTCATTCATTCAGATAATCATATGATACTTACTCATGGGAACTTCAACAATGGGTTGATCTATCAAGGAACAACATTGTTGTTCAGTTCTAGAGTCATTTGCATCAACTGCCTCATTATCTGACGCAAGTACATCTGTACTCCAAGTTTCAGAAATTAAAGATGTGGTTTCATCTCTGCCAGGGCCTGGTAATTTAATTTCGAATTTACAGAATTTATCATCTATCTCAGATCTAATTTGTCGACTTAATTGTGACTGTTGTTGCAATTGAGCATTATCGGCTTGTCTAATTTCAGATGAGGCTCTGTCATCATTCTCGTTCACCTGAGAGCTTGGAGTGTCACGTCCTGAGATGTTAGGTGTACCTCTACCTAAAAGACATACACAATTAATTGAAATGTTAGCAGGTACTCACTTTCACATTGAAAATTGCTTCTGTTGTTTACCTGAAACATTGGCAGACAACATATCTGAATAATTATCATTTTGATCTTCATTTTCCATTTCTAAGCTGCTTGCAACAGAGTGATTACTTGCTCCTTCTGAAATTGCCTCTAAATTATCAGAAGTATTTCCAATAGATCCTTCATCTTGATATGTAAAGCTAACTTTATTTGATTCATTGTTATCCTCACTTTTCTCGAGGTCTTCAGAAACATCAATATCTTTTTCAAATGAATTCGCATTATCTATTATTGCTCCTTCAGAAAGCATACCAACAGGTTCTATACTGTCGGTTCTTATAGAAAATAGCAAAACAATATTAGGCACGGTCTGGAATTCTTCAGGTAGTTTTGAATTTGTTCGAGTAACTGAAACAAATAAATATAAAGATTAGACCTCCCATAATTTGGCTTCAGAGTCTACCAAAGTGAGGATTGCTATCACAAAAAATTTTTTGATTTTCAATTTCAAAATAACTTGCTCATGCGTCAAATTCTGATGCAATATTGAGATTAAAATCTATAATATGCTGCATACTGAAAGTTCTCAGTAAGACTATATATTCCTTAAAATACTTGAGGGTGAATAGCTGCCAAACATTAATGCTTATATCAAATTTTTATCACTTACCTAGGGATAATAGATTAGATGATCTCTTAAAATTAATGTCAACATTCCCATTATAATGCCTATTTTGTTTAGGAGTTGAATTTCCCATGGAGTCTAAGCTGAAGGCGGATATTTGACCAACTATTGAATCTGTTAAAATTGGATTGCTTTTATATACCTCATTCTGCATTATTTCATTATGAACTCTTTGAAGGAATGTAACCTGCATGTATAAAGATAATGAAAAAATGATCATTGTTTTGAGAATATTTATTACACAAAATATATAAAACAAACTTACCAACACTCTAATCTCTTGCTCAGTAAATAAAGCCATATCTCGAAAAATAAATGGTGTTACATCTAAAAATGGAGCACTATTGTGCTTGCTTTCACTAAAAATATCTTCCATCAGCTGCACAATAACATCTTTACTTATTAAATCATAAAGATCTAAAACCCTTAGGTCAGGAGATTCATGTTTCATTAAAGCTAAATTTTGAATAATTTGACCAATTTGCATTAAATTGTGCCTTGAAACAGTTGTAATTTGAACATCGCAAATTCCATATTGTAATGGATTCACAATTGCAGGACATATAAACATTGTAAAAATAAGTTCTGTAAGAACTGCATTTGCCTGAAACAATATTGAATTAAAAACTAATTTTTGAGAAAGTTGAATGGTTGTTAATTTGAAAAACCATAAAATTTGTTTGACCAGCTAACAGTACTTAGTACATATTATTGGAAAAATAACTATAGATTCTCACCTCTTTTTCATTGAAAGAATCTGAAATAAGTTTGCTAATGTGATATGCAAGCCAAGCAAGAGGCTTAGGAAAACTCAAACTGTTTTCCTTAAAGCCTGAAATGAAGAAATTTGTTTCTTCAGCCAATTTTTTCACAACTACATTCCTATATTCTTCAGGACTACTAAATAAAAGTTTGATATTTTCTTCTTGATGGTACCTAAAGCAAATAAATATTTCAGCTTTATGAAATGTTATCGTTCAAATTGCTTAGTATTGAAAAACAGAAATTTTTTTCACCTCATATCACTTTTATCTGGATCTATATCCAAATAATAATCGATCGTTAATAATCTCAATATAGGGACTTCAAATGCTCCACTCAAAAAATACTTGGCAGACAATAAAACTTCATGAAACATGTAATATAAACATTCAAATGAATTTGATCGTTGTTTCAAAGCCCTAAAACAGATTTACTATTCACAGTTGCTCACATCGCCTGTTTTTCTTTTTCTAACCTCTGAGGTTTTTCATTTCTGAACAACTGATATTTAGCAAGTTCATGAAGTAACACCAACATATAATTTATATCTTCGGGAAATATCAGTGAAGCATACAATCCAGAAACAATGCTTTGCATTATACTCAAATGTGTTTGATCATCATTCAATTGTTCACCAATTATGAGCCATTGTGCAAGTTGTTCAGGTTGTGTTCGCAAAATTTGCAAGAGAGCTCCTAATTTTCCTGCATTCTGAAATATAATAGGAATACCAATAATATCTTTATATGGAATTTTGAAGTATGTGCTATATCTCATTAATTTTGTATGAAGAAAAATTTTACCTGGAATCCAACTACATTCTTAGCTTCAGCAAACTGAACTGTGCCAATGGAAATTATTTCATGAATATTTTCAATTGTGAATTCTTTTTGAGGTAGCAGAAAAAGGCGTTTTTTTGTAGTTATCCATGTAGACTGCAAAAGTTCCTCTGTTTTGTTTCGAACCTGCAGGTTTGAAATATTAAGTTTAACCAAAGGAAAAAAGGAGTTCAAAATTGAAGAAAAACCAAAAATGTTATATTCTCAAATTTAAATTTTGATGAATACTAAATACTGTAGAGCACAAACCTTTTCATTCAGTTCTTGCAATGCATTTTTCTCAGATGATATATAAAGTGCCTCTTGTCGCAACTCAGAAATGAATCTGAAGACATTGGAATCATCTGTGTCTTCACCAGAATCATTTTGCATTATGGTCCTGTGATAAATTGAAAAATATTTTTAAATCTGTAGGAAATACCAATGAGATAACTTTCGATGTATTATAACAATGGAAAAATAATAGAAAAAGTGAAGATGCCTCAAATTCAAAATTATTAATTACTCTCAATAATATTTTCAACTGAACTTCACTATTTGCACATTTTTAAGTTGTATATTCAAATAAAAAATGTTCAATGAAAACATATTGTTATACCTGAATAGTATAATGTAAAACTTATTTTTATTGATACCAATTATTAATATAGTATTATTGCATTATTTCAGAAAATGAATAATAATTATTATCAATAATAATTTAAAACTCGTATGTATGATGAGTTATGACCCATTAGAAGGACTGAATACATTTTTGGTGCTTAAAGAGAATGACTAACTAGTAAACATGAAAATCCCATCTCTGAATCATATCCACAACGTTGGTACTCCTCAAAACAGTATTAATCATTAAACTCAAAATCTTTATGATAAGTATATAACAATGAAATATCTTCATTCAATGTTATTTAAGTTTAATTAAGAAATATTTCATTAAATAACATTGAATGTAGATATTTATCAACATTCAATGTTATTTAATGTATCAATGTTATTTTGTTTGAAAATAATTTTTTATCTAGTATATGATAGTATATTATATATGAGGATCAACAATGTGAAAGTTTTTGATGATGATCAATTATTATATGTATATATAATTAAAAAACTAAGAGTTAATTTGTTGCAAATATAATTAAAATGAACTCTAAAAAGGATGTTTTACTATCACTACATTGCAAGCGGCAAGCGTAAAACAATGTACAAATTAATTTATTCTAGCTTACTTTCTAGTATTCACACTTTATCATACAATTTGTTGATTCATAAATATATAAACTGCGCTGTTTTTCAAATGATATTTCAAACATGCATAAACAAAAAGGAGCCTAGAATTAATTGAGGAAATTGAGTGGGTCTGCTAATTTAATTGTGGATATATGTAAACTGTATTTCTACGAAAAAAAAGTTTGAAGCTTATTCGAAAATTTTGAAGAAGAGATATAGATATTATCCTTCACAACAAATAATGAATATTGAAATTTCAGCAATAATGATCAAACTGTTCTTGTTCTGCTAAGAGGTAATGCCCAATATCCAATTTTAATAGAAATTATTTCTATAATTGTAAAAATTGAGATCACTATTATTGTTACGTTAATTCAGATTATTCTGGAAGAAAAAAGCTGTCATCATTTTAAAGTCCTCAGTTAATTCATGTTGTTAATACTAATGTTGTCAATATCTACAAGAAAAGAACTATAATGAATAATTAGTGATCTCCATGTGGTTTGTTGATGTCAACTTTCACCCATTTGTCATTGAATTCGAGCTTATTTTACAACCAAATCAAATGTACACTGATTGACAATGCCTCACTCTTTTCCTATAGCTTTTCTGAAGATCTTATAAATACATAGATAATTCACTAGAATATCTCGCACAATTCACTCTACGAATTGGTTTAATAAACATTATACTTGTTTTCCAAATTGATTCATTCACCTAATTAATTGATGAGAAAGCATGGAAAGGATGTGCTTAGTGAATCCCTCACAGGATCAACACAAGAAATGTTAAATACGATTTACAATTTTGCTATGGAGTTACTATGTATTTTAGCAAAACAGTATTATGAATTGTAAACAATGTTTATAATTGATTTCACCTTATTGAATGGTTCACAATGATATGTTACGGGATTTAATAACTCAATTCTTTCTCATTGCACATTAGTTCATTATTTTTTAATGTTTGCATTTGCGAAATAAGATATATGTACTTAATATCACTTTTCTATACACCCACTAATTTCTAAGAATTAGATCAAATTCTCACTGGGGGAAATAAAATCACACAATAAGAACTCGAATAAGGCAAATTCTATAGGCAGAAATTATTTACTTATACCTTTACACAATAAATGTTATATCACTAAATACACGACAAACACAAAACCCACTAGAATTAAATATTTTTGTTTGGATTATTGTTCTCATAAGAAATTTCTTTTGATGAATTGATTGACTGATTTGTGATGATGACGACATTACACATGGAACGTTCCATTTTCAAAACTACATGAGGCTGTGTTCCATTAATTAATATAAAACTAGTTTTCTTTCCGTAATTATATTTTTACCAAGGCATCTAACCTAACTGCAATTCTATTAAATATTTTATCAGCAGATGGAGCACCAATAGTATTATCTTAGTGACATCTGTGTGTATTTATTCTAACTAATATTTAGTTTCATACTTCGTTAGCAAATGGCGACAAAGACAATCACAGAATACTTTCTTAAACTAAAATGTAATATGGTACCTTCCTAGCAGATGGCTTTTCATTGGAATTTAAAAAAAGGACCAAATTTCAAATGAGAGAGAGGGAGTCAATAAATTTGAGGAACTAGGCAATTATTCCGGATTTTTTTTTCATTTGAGTTAAAAAATAATTGGAAAATTGCATTTAAAAAAGGTTTTATTTCATCATAATTTTTTTTTGGCTCTCATCATTGATATCTATTCCCTTACTCCTCAACAAATCTCTTACTTCGTCACAATAATTTAATATCTCATTATTTTTTGTAGTAATTCCAATTTTTCGTATATTTTGTCTAAAATTTTTCAATATTTCGATCATTTCTTCATTGTTGTTTTCATTTGAAGTTTTCGGTGTCTCCATTTCATATATTTTGAATAATTCTAATATTTGACAAACAAAATTTCTCAATCCTATAACTGTAGATATGGAAACATTTTTGGTGCTTAGTAATGGATTAGTAATTTTTATTATTTTATTTAGAGTGTTGATAACTTCTGGAGTATTGAAATCATCACAAAGAGCTTCATGAACATTTTCCTTACTTTCTAACAAGAGATATTTAACACTTTCATCATCTACTATCACATCTTTGTTAGTTATACAATAATTATCGCAATTTTTCAAGAAATATTTATACTTCTTCAGTATAGTCTTGGCCATTTTTAACATCTCATCGCTATATTCCATTCTACTTCTATAATGGGACATCAAGCATGCCATTCTGAATTCATCAGGCTCTATATAATCTAATAACGTATTTACGCTTATCGTATTTTTAAGTGATTTACTCATTTTATTAGAAGATTTACAATACAACTGCCCAATATGCATCCAATAATTCACCCATTGGGAGCATGAATGATAAGCACAAGAGTGAGCTTCTTCATTTTCATGATGTGGAAATTTTAAATCCATTCCACCAGCATGTATATCAATAGAAGAACCTAAAATGAAATGTATCTATAATAATTCTTTTATCCTGAATTGGATTTTGAATTCTATTAATGTTGGGTACTACAAACATACCAAACAATTTGCTGGCTAATACAGAACATTCAACATGCCACCCAGGCCTTCCGTTACCCCAAGGGCTCTCCCAAAAAGGTTCTTCAGATTTGTTTTTTTTCCATAAAACACAATCTGACAACTCTTGATTTTCATTTTCTTCATTCTTTTGCAAATTCACAAGTTTTCCATAATTAGTATATCCTTTAATATTAAATAGAACTGATCCGTCCTTTTCATATGCCAAATCATTTTTCACTAGTCTATCAATAAATTCTTTTATATCACCTATATTTTCAGTAACTTTCAAAACAATATTTGGTTTACTTATATTGAATTTATCTAAATCAGCCCAGAATCTATCTTCATAAAATGCAGAAATCTTGTCATATGGCTTACCTAACTCTTTTGACCTCTTAATTATTTTGTCATCAATATCTGTTATATTCATAGCCGTTACTATATTAAAATTGAAATACCTAGACATAATTCGTTGTAGAATATCAATCTTCAGGTAACAACTAGCATGACCAATATGAGCATCATCATATACAGTTGGCCCACAAGTGTACCAAGTAAGAATTCCCTTTTGTTTTGTTATTAAGGGTACTTTTTCTTTAGCAATACAATTATATATGTTAATGCCTGTATTGAATCCTTGAGGTTTAATCCAGGTAGATTTTTTCCGAACGAAATTGAACATTTTTCCATGATTTCTCATTGTACCCTGAATCAACTCAATTTCTATATAAATTCAACAACTCAGTAATAGTAACTGATAACATATTTTTTGAACTCTTTGGAACTGGAATCATATAAGGATTCAATGAGGTTAATTGATGATCATAGATATAGACAAAATGAAGAAATATGGATTAGAATATTAGGATTTTTAACATTTCGGTATTTTTTGAGGTATTCCTCTGCTATTTGTTATTATTTTCCACCATCTCGGATTGAACTAGAATACTATCTTCTTTCCAACTAAGTTGTTATTCAATATGCATAGTTCATAAAAATCAGTAGTAGTTCATGAGTTACAATAATATTTTGAATGAAATAGGAAGCATGTTTTTTAACACAAGTTTTTATCTGTTGTTTATTATCACATAGTTGTTAGCATAATTAGTTATCATGTTTTGATAGCAAAAGTTTATGATTAAAGTTGTTCTTTTCCTTTTTCTTATCACTTTCGGTTTTCATATGTTTCATTGAATATTATGTACTAACTATATATAACTCGAAAAATACATCATTTTGCAAAATCAGTAAACACAATGACACCTAAATTGAATTTAAGACTTGCTTGTTGGATGTCCGAAAAGAAAGCTCAAAAATTAGATTGGAAAGAATTTGAAGCAGTGTGCACAAAACATGGTTATGAACTTTATAATGTAATTGTTTTATATTATTGTATATTTTCTTTTTTATATTGTGCGTTTTTTCAGGTGAATTTGGATAAACCTTTGGAGGATCAGGGCCCCATTCATGTATTTTTGCACAAATTAACAGATATAATTGCATCTGCTAAAGAAGGAAATGAAAAGGCTAGTTTTTAATATTATCTGTTTTCCAAGAACTGAATTCAAATCATTATGGATTCAAATATCCTATGAATTTACATATTAATCCTTTCTGTTTTTTTAGAATTCTAAAAAAATACAGATGATAGAAGAGTATCTTCAACATAACCCTTCTATAATAGTTATCGATCCAATATCCAACGTAAGACAACTTTTGGATAGACACAAATGTTATCAGACTATAAGATCAACCGATTTATATAATCATGGCATATTCACACCAAATTTTTGTGAATTGAAGTACAAAAATGTATCTCACATAAAGAGAGATTTGCAGATGGCAAATGTAACATATCCTTTCATTTGTAAGCCATTATTAGGTCATGGTTCTAAAGAAGCCCATGAAATGTCCATTATTTTCAATGAAAAACAGTTAAATGAAATTAAAATACCATGTGTGGCTCAAAGTTTCATAAACCACAATGCTCTGCTATTTAAATTATTCATGGTGGGTTCTAAATATTATTGTGTTGAGAGACCATCAATCAAAAATTTCCATACAACAGAATTGGATGTGATAAATTTTCAAAGCAGTGATGTATCGAAAGCTGGATGTCAACATGATTTGTCTATACTGGATCCTGAGGATAGGAATGCTGTCAAAGTCGAACCAGACCCTGAGGTACTTAGTGAAATTGCCAGAACAATAAGAAAAGAGTTTGGAATGGATTTGTTGGGCGTTGATATAGTGATATCTGATAGAACTTCAAGATATGCCATAATCGATGTTAATGTATATCCAGGTAATTCTTTGATTTTGTATTTTTGTATTGTTAGTCCTTGAATATGAACAATTATCATATATAAATTGAATTGTACAATGTATGACTGAATGATATTGTCTGTTGCAGGTTATGATGGTTTTCCAAATTTTTTTGAAGCATTATTAGAATGTGTGAAGGAGAAAAATAAAGATTCTCATATGAATGGAAAATGTGAAGAGAAGACTGAATTTTTTTTATGAGACTATGATCTATAGTTTGTCGAAATACCAAATAAGTATTTACAGTTCAATAATTGACTCAACTGAAAATATTCCTAATTGATGTTAGTATCTATTCTACTGAATATTTTACAATTTCATACTTTTATAATTACTCTAAAATGTTATAACTATAGTTCCCAATATTGAAAACAAATGAAATATCTATTTTGAGAGATTTTTTTGGTTTTTATTTCAATTTTATATCATTGTACAGTCATTATTTCATATTATCTTTATTAAATTGTTAAGTTATAAATTTCTAATTTTTAGGAATTATATGATTTTATTGATTATAGAATGCATATCCTCATCATATTGCTCATTATGTTTTCTGCAAACAAAATATTTTATTGATATGTTATTTTTCTGCCATATGCTTTCAATAAATTCATGTTTTATACTTATTTACATTGAATCTGTTCCTAAAAAGTTGAAGGATATATTCAATAATTACTAATTGAGAGTTACGTCATGAAGTAACTCGCGATTTGTAAATTTATATCATATTATTGTGATCCTAAGAGAATCACAATGAATAAATAAATATTGTTTGATTCAGTGATCACAATAATCATAAATACCTACACAGAACATCAGCTTTACTGTGATTCCCCTGTCCTGTTTTATATATTATTCTGTGGTTTACAGTAACTGTAGTTCAATGACCTAAGGAATACCCAGAACGATGTTGTCATTAGTATAGTATATCCAAAGTCACTGGAGGAAGATGAATATTTCGATTATACAAGGTTTGCCCAAGTTTCCAGAAATTCCTTTGTGCCCAGTGAATTTATTATTTATTTATTTATTCAAAGGGACATATATGGCCAAGTGTTTTTATGGACTAGTTCAAGTGACTTTGGATATACTATACTTTTTGGTTTCTGATGATGTTGAAACGGCGTTAAAGACAATTTAATATGGATAAGACTTTAGATTACTTCAGTCTTGGGATATATTCTTCCTAGCTTTCTATTCACCTCAGGCATTGAATAAAAAAATAATGTTTCATTACTTTTTATTTTGATTATTTTAAATTATTTATGGATATGATAACAAATAAATAAACAATTCAATTTTAACAATGGGATGGATTCCTACTGGATAGGAATATGTGAAGGTGGTAGCTGAAATATTTTCGAAAGTGTTATTTCACTTAGTTGTTGATCGACTGGGGTTCTAGTGTCATACAAAGAAGGAGCTTGGAATATAATACCGCATGTACCACCAATGCAAGCTAGAGTGAATACCCACAAAAAAAATCGATCCAGTACCATAGAAATGAACTTCCAATCTTCCACAATCTGGAAATAAAAGTTATTAGATATTTCTCCTGTGAATTGAAAAATTTATAAAAAAAAACCTCTCTATCTTTGTCCGCATCCCTTATATGTTGAGCAATAAAACGGACCCCTTGAAGAGCTTCAAGAACATGATTAGACAGCTGACGAGGTGTTATATCCGATGAGCAAGTCACTGTAATACAGAGAAATATTTTTAACTCCGGAGCATAAGGTTAATATGGTGTCTAAAATGAGTGAAATGTTTAGAAATATTAGTTTGTCCACTTATTCTCGAAAAAGTATAAAATAAAACTGGCAACTATTTGAATTTTAAGAAGCTTGCTACTACTTCCCTTGATTCCTTATCGTTTTCTTTGTCGCAGCCCTACCTAAGGAAGGAAGGGGAACTACCGACAACGTCAAATTCGAGTTGTCAAGTACAAAATCTATCAAATGGACACACCAGTATTTTTAGACATCTTAATGGTATTTTAAAAATTTAGATGATGAATTAAGTTTCTGTCATACTAACTTGAAGCGTGAGCCTTCAATTTGTTGTCCTCTGCATTTTGTAACACAAAGCTTGGTTCTTTGCTGGTTAGTTTGAAATCTGTTGTAAATGGTTCGTTAACATTCAGTCTGCGAATTAAAAATGAAAAATTAATGAGATTAGCTATGTAGTTAACTATATTTGTATCTTAAATCAAAAGTATTATCTAATTCTACTTCAGTGGAGTGGCACTAAAACATACATGGGCGTACTACTTTGCTTCCGCCGTTTTTTCTTTTTTCGTTTTTTATTGTTAAAAACTGGTTATACATTATTTATGATTCAAAGTATTGTCCATCGCTGGCCACTACTTTCTTCCATCTTCCGGGCGGCGTACGAATTTTTGAAATGGCTTGTTGCGTCATTCCGATGATCCTGCCAATTCTTGTTGCGTTTGACACGAGTCTTGATCAAGTAATGCTTCCAATTCTGCATCTTCGAAAGCCATCTCTCTTCCACGGCCATGCTGGTCTTCGACGTCAAAATCACCGTACTTGATGCGTTGGAAACCACTCTCAGCACGTTCTTTCACTAAAAGCGGCCTCACCATAGGTATTTGAGAGCATTCGATGAGACTCAGCCGCAGGTTTCTTAATATTAAAGCAAAAAATTAAAACCTCTCGTAAATTTTTGCTCGTAAGCTGATATGTTTAACCGAGAATAACTATATGATGCAGAAAGAAATTGACTAATATTTCAATGGCGTTATGTTAACAAATACCTGAGCAATACATCTACGATCCATTTATTTCGACTACTACTTTTACCGCTACAGCAATCTATTGAAAAATGGCAGAAGCAAAGTTGTACACCTAATGAATTTGCATTTGATTATGATAATGTTGGAGACAGATAATTATAGATAGAATTCGAATAAAAACGGTAAAATGGATACTCACTGCATATCTAAATCGTTAGTGTATCCTCGTGGTGGCATACTGTCATCATACTCTGGTACCGAATATGTTGTCCTCCTCATGATGAGCAATTTCGGCATCCAATGCAAGAATATTTTTCTAACCCATGGTCCTAGTTTATGTGTAGACGGTGATCTGAGAAATTGATTTTTTTAAGTTATTTCTGCCCTCTTCAAATGAAAGACTGAAATCCACCTATTTTTTTTTTTCATTTGTTTTTGTCTGTATATGTATCTGAATCTGTTGTTATTTTCAAAAAGATTAACCTAGGTACTTATGATAACTTTGCCTGACATTGAATATTCTACTTTCTTCATCCTCATATGTTACTTATGCTAACGGTATTAATATTTAATAATTTGATCAGTATCAGTTCACTATTTATTTATTGGTCATAGATTGTTGTAGAATTTTTTCGTAAATTATCAAAGATCGCAAATTTGTGTGCCGAATTATTTTTCTATTCAATTGTGTTACGTAAGCTTTGTTACAAGGATTCGATAATAAAACATACACCACACAAATGTGATATTAACAATTAATGATGAAAATCGATTTGAGTGTGATGCTCGAAGAGAGTTGAACACTTCAAATTTGAATTAGGTATATTTAAACTTTCGACATAAAAAATATTGGAATGTATCTACTAATTGATCCAATTTCAACTACATATAAAACGAAGGGTTCATTCGTGGTTTTGGAAACATTGAAATAAATGTTTCAGTGTAGGTACCTATGTCGATAATGCTCTAAAATATGTGGCAATATACCAACAACGCTTCAATTGAATCGTTTCACTAATCAATTAAATTTACTTCTACTACACCATACGCACCTGCTGTTATGATTAAAATAAATAAAACCATGATTTATAGTTTGAGGTTTGAGCTATAATCAAATTAATGTTCTATTTTTTCCGAATTGACCAAGCAAAATCATGGATTTACCTGATTAGTTGTGATTAAAAGTATACATACATAACATATAATGCTATAATTTTGCCGAAATGTCGGTGAATTATGTATCGAAAATGGTCACAAAAAATGAGGAAATTACTGAAGTCAGGAGCTTTCGAGCGCTCGCATCCATGTGCCAATTGTTTCCTTGGAGACCATATAATTGTATATAGGGATATCCGAGGTTTTGAAGCCCCTAAACTTTTTCTCGATAACAAGAGGTTTCAGCAGGACAGCGAAACTTGTCATGCCTCCCGACGACGACAAAAATTTCATCACCCTTTATAACGGCAACTTATAGTGGAGACCAAGGTCGTAGATCTTTTTTTTCGAACCGAAAATTACTAAAAATAATAGCATTTTTTTCATTCGATTGTACATACCATTCGATTGTTTCTATATTGGAGGTACCAAGAAAAATGAAAAATTCCTTGAATCATTTTAGGAATAGAATGTGCTATACATGGCCTGCAATGGTTTGTTTTCGAAATACAAGGTGTTTCTTGTAGTCCTACTTTTTTTTATGCATATAACAGTTTATTGATCTTTTGTACAGATTGGGTGAATAAGTACCAAAAATTATTATCAATTATTTATTCATCACAGCTCACTGGATCTTATAATAATTTGAATTTTCCTGAGTATTGCTGTAGATTTGTTTGACAAGAACCGACAAGAAACCATAAAGTGTAGTACTGAACCACAGTTTCTTTTTACATTTTTCTACACTACCCCAGTGATTCACCAAATGTACCTCCAATTTAGGAACACCCTGTATAGTTCATTCAAAACTGATGTCTTTAAAAATGGATTGCAATTTGAATGGAACCATTAAATTGTAAAACACATCAAAGACAATTTTTCGATGCGAATAACTCAGTTCAGTTCTTTGATAACTGCAGTATTAAAATTTTGTGAGGAAAATGATACAAAAAACCGAAAAGTGTAAGCTGATGACGAATGCAAAAATCACAGATGGCAAAACGAGGGGGATGCCGACAAAACTGGTAGATAAAGGAAAATAATAAACTTCGGACATAGACGTGATGTAGCGCAATAAAAGTAATCATCTTGAAAGCGATAATGAACTCATAAAACATAGACAAACATAAACCATAGATAAATTAGTTTATCTATGCCATAAACCGTAAAGTGATTGATTTTTTGCTGCCATGTCGATTTCGAAAAAAAGTAGAAAAGAATATTGATTCATTTTATGGAAGAATTTTCGTTCTTCGTCTTCGAGAGAATTCTGAAATTTTATATTTTGGAAATCTTGGGTAGGGGTAATTATCCCCAGTACCCCCTCCCATTTCTACGCCCTTGGTGGAGACCGCATTTGGATGAGCTCCCATTCTGTTATGATTCACAACTTTCATGGAATTTTTTCTGTACCTAAATATAACCTGCTATAACTTATAGAATAGCGTGAAAAACGCTCCTTAGGGATAATCACCTGTCTATTTAATTTTGCTAGGTGCATAACTGTTTGATCGACCACAAATTCGCTCGCACAATTATACATAATTATTATAATAAACACTCAGCTACCTCCATGAACATCCTTCTTTATTATCATTGCAATAAAACCTGCACACACTCCTATGGAAGAGCAAACATTTTCAACCCACCTTTTTCATGTAGGTAACCAAGACTAACGAATCGTCAACTTAATAAAGTTATGAAAATTACTTTTCACCCTTCGTAACGAACACGAGATCAGAACGAAAGATACTCACCTGAAATAAACGTTGAGCACGCAAACCGTAACCCAGATGGAGGAAGTAACCAGGGACATGGTGAACAATAGGTATTTCCCCAGCAGAGGCACGGCCAGAGAAGTGGGAGGGATGATTTCGGCCAGCAGGAGGAAGAACACAGTGAGGGAGAGCAGGATCGACACGCACAAGCTGACTTTCTCTCCCGAATCCGATGGGAGGTAGAACACCAGCACTGTGAGGAAGGTTATCCCCACGCAGGGTATTATAAGGTTCACCGTGTAGAACAGAGTTTTGCGTCGCATCGTTATTTTGAAAGTTATATCTGGAAAAGATTGAAATAGAAGAATCAGTCGTTTTGTAGTATGATTTCAGGTTAGGGAAAAGCAATTTCGCTTTATTTTAATGCTTACAATCATCCAAATCAATTCAAATATACGTAGTTCTATTCCCTAACTCATTACCAGCAAGAATCCAACTTCAAAATGGCCCTCTGGTCGAAGCTCTTGTCTCTATTGGCAAAAAACAAGGACAAACAGTTTTTACAGACCTCTGTTGAGGCCAAATTTGTATCTCCAAGCGCGTTCGCCACACACATGAACAGGTGGTAGCCACTTGGTGCCAGGTCTATAGGGTAGATGTATAAGAACCTCCCATGTTGTGACTGCTTCTATTTAATTGCCAGCTTCAAATGGTCGAGGTGTTCATAGTAGAGGACGGAATTAAGCATTTGATCATAGGGGAGCAGTTCATAGTAGAGTATTCCTGCCAATCCCACCAAACACTCAGCAACACCTTCTTGGCCATCAATCCTTGGTTGGTCAAGATCTGGTCGCTTTTTTAGCTTTCGACCGTAATCTCTGTCGCTTGAAATTGTTGTAAGTGATCCTATTTTTCATGTCCAGTCACCATTTGCTTCAGAATGGGTCAATTTTGTTGCGATTCAGTAGCGATTCTCAGATGAAAATTCGGTCAGGTTTTTTTGCTTCAGAATGTATGTCACCCAAACATCTAGCTTTTTTTTTGTAATCCAGCCTTCTTTAAATCGTTCCAAACGGTTTCATGATCGATGTTTAGCTTCTGGGAGATGCTAAGGCTGCTAACATGCCAATCTATCTTGATATTGACCGTGATTTTAGCGAAATTTTGGGCATGGCGCAAAATACGATATTACATTTTCTCCTACATAATATTGTAGTGATTGCATGCCCGAGAGGTGGCGTTGCATCACTCTCACTTCATAAAGAATTTCCGAATTTAAGCAGAGTCACCTCTCCACGATGATGTTAGGGTGTCTTGGGGAGAGATCGCTGGATAACCCAACTCATCCGCAAGTTAAATTCTTGAGTGTACTCTTATTTCAATAAAATCCTATATTTTTTGAGTCTCTTACCTGAGTAGGGTTCCGGACAGCAAGGATAATATTCCTCATTCCTTGTAGCTGGTACTGCAAGCAAATCCCATTCTACCGATAGGTAAAATTCACTCAAATCAATTCCTACTTTGACAATGTTGCTTCCAGGGACTTGGTCTATGTGCTTCAGATCTACCTGAAAGTAATTTTATGTTTTGGAACCTGCTTTGACTGTTTCTCATATTGTCAAAGATTTTTTCCGTGTTCAGTATAATTCTTGAAAGAATGTGCTGAAGACTTGAAATTTTCAGAATTGTTTCCAAGTCCTATTGTGTCTATTGGGTTTGTTAATGAACAAAATTCGTTGAATAGTTGGTCCAATAAATGAAAAAATACATACCTGACCAAATTGAAATTTAAAAATCAATTGCAAAATAGCAAAACTGATTTTCAAATTTTCATGAGTGTCCAATGAATTTTTCAGAATTGGCATAGCGAATAGATATTTGGTAATCTTTTGAATGTACCTATTTATTTCTTCAATGACCGCTATCACCTCACCTCGAGGCTTTCAATATCGACAGGGGCGGTGATAAATCTCCCAAAAAGAAATTATACTCACTTGTTTTCCGTTGTATGTCCACGAGCCGAATTTCATTAGGCAGCTCTGTTCATCAAATGGAAAGTATTGCACATTTATCTCGCAAGAAGATTTATAAATGGACGGAGGCTTCCAAATTACTTCCCCAGTGTAGGATAAAACAGCCTTGGTCATCAGGGTTACTTCATAGTTGCCGTCTGCACTTAAATGTAAAACATTTTATATCAATTACTTGCTTTTATTTTCTCGCGGAACGTCTGACATTGATAAAAACCCGTTATTTAAGCCCGAAAGCTTCAGAGGGATAAAATGAGGTTTCTTTCATTGTTTCGTTTATTGTATTTTACAGCTTCCCGACATCAACTTCCACTTCTTCCTAACGAAAAAATCGTGAGGAATCTTCAACATTGTTCTGTTCTCCGGACCTCGGAGGGAATGAACTTCTACTCAAATTGATCGGGCTTAATGAAAGGAGGATTGATAACTGCTCGTTTTTTTTTTGTTCTCACTCGGAAGTGGTGTATAAAGCAGATAATTTCGGGCTTTTGTTGACATAATGAGTATATCAGCTAGGAAATTGTATGTCCGCACTGTGGTTTTTTCTTTATTTTGATCAGAAGCAAGAAATGAAATTTTATCCCATACAGGGATGAAATTAATGACATTTTCCTGATAAATTCGAGGCAGATCAATTTTTAGTTGAAGAGAGGTATCTAGATATTGTTGAAGTGACACAAAATTTCTGTAATCCCAGAGAAAGTCGGAAAAAAATCTAACATCTTAGTGACAACACATACAGTTGAAATTTTGCATGTGGATATACAGGATGGTCAAGATTTTAGTTCAATAACTTCGGCGTTGGATAGAACAACTATTTTTATGGAAAAAAAGTTTATATGAAGATATATCCCAAAAAGCTCCGTTTTCGAGATTCAAGGTGTTGAAGTTCGAAAAAATTAGTTTTTTACTTATTACTCTGGTATTACTACATTCATTATTCTAATTTTTAGGTATCGAAATCTAGATAATGTACTGTTTTGAATTAGGTGCCTCTGCCTTTTCTCATTGAAAATCTACACCACTGTCTTTATCTCAAGAAACTTAATTAATTTCTGAAATCAACAGAGCTTCACTTAAAAAAGGTCTTTAGAATTTTTTTCATAGAATGTACCATTTTCGAGATAATAAAGTACAAAGTAAACACTATCTACGAGAATCTACAAAAATTAATTGATTATTATTAATTACTTGATAAACATAAATTGTTATGATTTGTTACATACTTATTGAATAGTACAATATCTGGCAGCCAAATATGCTCCGATGGAACATACAACATTTCCACACCGCCATACTCTTGTGGATTCCATGTCAGTTTGTAATCCGTCCATTTCTAAAAACAAAGTAGAAAATTCAAGATACATACCTAAAAAGGGAATGGTCTTCCATATCACAATTTCTAAAGGATGTTTTTTTTTAGAGCTATAGAACTTTAAATTGCAATAAAACAACGATGGATTATTCGATTGACATGAATTTTATTTATCCGCAAGATAATCTTGTGGCATTACATTTTAAATATGATTTCTGGCAGATGACCGCTACGGCTTGCTCGGATGTAGTCCAATCTGGACGTCCAATTTTCGATGACCTTTTCCAACATTTGTGGCCGTATATCGGCAATAACACGGCGAATGTTGTCTTCCAAATGGTCAAGGCTTTGTGGCTTATCCGCATAGACCAATGACTTTACATAGCCCCACAGAAAGCAGTCTAGCGGTGTTAAATCACAAGATCTTGGAGGCCAATTCACAGGTCCAAAACGTGAAATTAGGCGGTCACCAAACGTGTCTTTCAATAAATCGAATGTGGCACGAGCTGTGTGACATGTTGCGCCGTCTTGTTGGAACCACAGCTCCTGGACATCATGGTTGTTCAATTCAGGAATGAAAAAGTTAGTAATCATGGCTCTATACCGATCACCATTGACTGTAACGTTCTGGCCATCATCGTTTTTGAAAAAGTACGGACCAATGATTCCACCAGCCCATAAAGCGCACCAAACAGCCAGTTTTTCTGGATATAACGGTGTTTCGACATACACTTGAGGATTAGCGTCACTCCAAATGAGGCAGTTTTGTTTGTTGACGTAGCCATTCAACCAGAAGTGCGCTTCATCGCTAAACAAAATAAAATGGACGTAGTGCGCGATACGTATTCCGCACAGAACCATTATTTTCGAAATAAAACTGCACTATTTGCAAGCGTTGTTCAGGCATGAGTCTATTCATGATGAATTGCCAAACCAAACTGAGAATAAATCACTTGACAGCTGTTAAATCGGTCGCCATCTTGAACAGTAATGCCAACTTAAAGTTATATACCTTGAAAAAAAAAACACCCGTTACCTAAAAAGGGAATGGTCTTCCATATCACAAGTTCTAATGAAGGGCTTTCCAATAAGAGGTTCCATTTGAATATAATACAGGGTGTCAAAGTTGGAAAATGGCATTTTTTTCAAAGTAAAATTTCTCGTAGGAAAATATCTCAATGAAACACTTTTGCACGGCAAATATTGCTTAACCATAAGGTAATGATTTAGACTGGTTTTCAAAAAAAATTATTGTTAGATATGGGGTGAGTCAAACATTACTAAGAATTAAATTGATTCGATTCATAATTCAAGCTGTAATTGAAAATTCTGGAAAAATTTAAAAAATTAACCGGTGACGATTTTTCCATCAGGCTGCTGCCTGGTCCTTTTTATGAAAAAGTGGTGTAATAAATAACGACTTCGCAAGTTTTATATAATACCAACGAAATATTAGCATAGTCAAAAAAAGTTTTAATTTTATCTCACCTGTACCACCCAAAGGTTCGTTGTCATAATTTGATTCTTGAGATTCATTTCAATTAGCTGAGACAACTTCAATCCTAGCCATACTGTTAGTGTTTCAGTGTGGTTAATTACAGGCCTAATGAGCCTGTTATAATTGCTCAATAAATCATCGTAAAGCCTCTTTGTGTCAGGATTGGCTTCTATGTGTTTGATATTTGCTAAAAAAATGGATATTAATTTGTGGTTGTCTTGTTTTGATTTCGACTCCTATTGAAACGATATTATCATAATAACAAGTTTATAGCTATGTATTCAATGAGTTTGTTATACAGGGTGATTCACCGCGATGACCTATTAAAGGTTGATGGAAAACTAATCATAATTTTGTGATGAGAATTTAGATAATAGGGTTTGAGAAAATTATCTTTCTCCTTACAATATTTTCGGACCTCCACAACTTCCTGTTATACCTACTACTTCCTTATTTTGAATGGCACCCCCAGTATATTATTGCATCATCAGATAGCTTTTTTGATGTCAATTTAATCAATATGCCATACCTTGGGTGAAAACTCAGTGGTTCATGAGTTAATGGGAGTCTTTTAAAAAAAATGTTGGCTAGGCGAGAACCTTTTTTTATTTTCGATTCTGCAAACATTTAGTATTATACGATTGTTTGCGGTTTGGACCAAAAACGTACAGGGTGTTTATCAAGAGATCATAAACTTGGACAAATCAAAACTCAAGATTTTCAAATTAAAACCTATTATTTTAGTCAATTCTTCGTATAAAAAGAGGGGGTTTTACTTATGAAATCCCTGTACCTAAAATGAATACTTTAAGAGTCATCAATCAACTTTAAATAAGGAAAAACCGTATTTTCTGAGTGGAGGTAGTCTGTGACTTCCAAAAAACACAAAAAGAAACTAAAATTCGAAGTTTCGGTAGCTAAATTTGACATTATTTTCATGAATTGTTATTAATTATTATTCGTTATTGAAAATTTTATGATTCGTTGAAATTTTTTAAGGGTCATAGTCATAGAATACTTCGAATCATTGAGCCAGATGATTGAGACGAAATTATTTTTAGTTATTAAAGAGCGTCCAATCAAATTCGTGGTCAAGAGTGCTTTGGAGAAACTAGAATTGGTTTTCTGTGATTACAAGTAGAGCTTAGCTTGTACTATATCACTAACATTTGTTTAAATTCTTCTTATCTGGGAAATACATGGTACAAGCTGAGAGCTACCTACTTGTAATAAAAAAAAATCAACTATATAATTTCTCCACAGCAGTCTTGACCACGAATTTGAAAAAAACGCACGTTACAACATTTCTTTCAGGAATGATTCATATTAGTAGGTAATTGATAGCTACTAGTATGGATATACCTTTTATTCCATCCATCCTACGAATTAATAATTCTCTACTACAAATCTCAAAAATTTGACTTATTGCATTTTTTGAGCAGATTTATTGAGATTGACAACGAGCTTGAAATTGGAGGAATGAAAAACTGGATACTATTTTTGCAAAACTGATTTTTGATATTAAATATTGGATATTACATCAGAAAGCTTTGATTTGTGACAATATAATATAAAATATATGATACATGACGATACGCCGAACTTTTTACTGCAACTACTAAATCTGTCAAAAATTAAATGTTGACCTGCCAATTCAAATACCCTAAACACTGATAAACAATTCCCACATACCTGAAACATTGTCGATAACAATAACAAACACCAAAATAAATATAAACCCAAATTTCAATAACATTGCCATTTTAGTATCACGCCCACATCTCTGGATTTTGCTCCAGTTGAGTCTGCACAGCTGCCGGAAAATCAATGAAGATGCGCAGGCTTCGGAACATTCGAAAACGTTTCAAATATCCGATTAATTGAAATGGTTTGAAGTAGATCTGGAAGCTTTTAAGGTATTCTGTCCTCTGAATAAATCATTAAACCAAAATTTGTCGCCTTTGCGTACAAAGAACATGTACAAACACATGGATTAACATACACCGCAACCTCCACTTTCCATTTATTTGGCTTAAATTAATGGGAAAATTTAACTTTCAAATTGAACAACCTGCGTAATTTTTAATAAATCATGAAAATCTAAACATTGGCGAATTGAAAAAACTGAGCTTTAGGGTGAAGTTGCCTTTCACTTGTTGATAAATAAAATCTCTGTTGAGCTTTAATTTCCAATTTTTTTTCTATGGTTAAAAATTTGATTACTTCCAGTCATATCTGACAAATGTCAAATGTCAATGATAAGATCATCCAAATGTATGCGACATAATGTCAAAATTTTTCAAGAATACTAAAAGTGAGGGCGATGGAGAGTACAGATCTGTTGAGAAATTCAAGATTAAACCAAGGTCATTTTCTTGTAAGCCAGGTTAGTGCATAATTCCAAATCCAGACAATCCTTTTGGTATTCCTAACTGTCCTCAAAAATATCTATGGGCACTACTCACTCCTTCCAAAAATGAAATCTTAAGATTCAATTTCAAATTTAATGCTAATAAATTGTTAATTTATCTATAGATTTATCACTTAAAACCATTTCTTAATGTCGATATCAGTATTCTGAAAACCAAAACCTCAGAGAACAACCATTTTTCAAGAACTTGAAGGAAATACCAAATTACAGTAAAATAAGCGAATATCTCCTTGAAAACGATCAAATTCGATAGAGATACGTTATCGCACTAATTTTATCTGAAGTAGTTACGTTTTTTATGATTATTTTCTAGGCAGTTTGAAATTTTTATAATTGACTAGAAGTAATATAATTTAAAATTCAATTTACAAACATTTCAGATATCGGCCCTTCTGGTGATCACAAGCAACTAGAAACACCTACCATTGACATCAAACCAAACTACAGAGTGAATATGTGGTTGAACAATATAGGATCTGGTAGCTCCCAGAATTCCTGCAACAGTAGCGAGTTGTATAAACTCAACGATGACTACTTGGAACAAATAAATTTTATACGCAAAAAATTGGAGATGACTGAACTAGAAGAACCTCAAGAATCTCCTGACGAAGTATCTACGAACGCAATAGAAGTTTTCAAGAAAGATAGTTCAGACTTATACGTTTGTACCTTGAATGACGACTGCGGATTTTGCAAACAGAATAGGGAACAGAGTGAATCCAAAACGTCCCCACAAATCAGACCATCGTTGTCATCTATCAGTGAAAAGTCCAAAATATCCGATGTAACCACACACTCTTCGGTCAGGTACAGACCACCATTGAAAAAACCATGCTATCGACCGGATGCATCAGCTCCGGTTTCAATTGAATCGAAGAGGACGAATCACTCTAAAACTGATGCTGCCGATATTCCAGTTTTAAATTTGAATAACGAACCATTCAGCCAGTGTAACGAAAATAAATCTATTCAGTGCACGAGCAGGGATACAGAGTTAACAGACCATACGTCACATTCAACAGATCATTCTAAACAGATACGTAACCACCAGAGGCACATAGGCGATAACATTGATTTAGTAGAAGTGGACCTGTATTTAGAGCCAGAAATAGTGTTGAAACAACCCGTAAAAACCACCAAGAATTGCATCAAATTTCTGCCTATCGAAGATGAAGAGGTATCAACCTCTGAGAAATCCAACAAGAATGATTTTTACGATGAAATTGTATCGAATTGTAGTTTTAATTTTGGTCAACGTCTAACTCCTATAGTGCCTTCTCATGATTCTTTCTTCAAGTCTAAGAAAAAGGCGAGAAAAAGAAGGTTTAGGAGAAGAGAAAGAAGTAAATTGGAAGGAGTTAAACTCGAGAAGTCGAGCATAGACATACATCGAACATATCCCGACACATCAGAGACATCAGATCCAGTTCAGGAAATAGAAACCAACGAGATTCCTGCTATCAATGGAGAGGGAGACAGCGAAAATTTAGATGATAAGTTGATGATGGGTTTAGCCTTACCAACGAGGACATTAAGACCTGTGAAACTACCATTAACAGCAAAAATTTC